>NC_060974.1:2671502-2676502 GCF_910589235.1 Vespa crabro
TGCTAAAGTTCTAAATCTTCAAAAGCGTTTTGAAGTCCACGCGACGAGAGGAGCCTCCTTATATGGTGAGCCTTGCGGACGAGAGAGGGCGCAACAACGTCCAAGTATAAAGTTCCGCGTAAGCGTCTTCAAAGATCAGACAACGTCGAGACGTCGACACGTTCACATCGTCGACGTTTAAAAAAAAAAAAAAAAAAAGAACATTAAAATCTTGATTTCGTATATCAGTCACTTTTGCTAAACGATCGGACAGTTTCCTATATAATATCACGTGTATTCGATTACATTTATAAATACGTTCATAAATTATATTTATAAAAAGAAAATTGAGAAAAAAAATTAAAAAAAAGAAACATCTATTAATATATAACATAGAAAATCGTCAAGGTTACTTTCTACGTTCTAATTTTCACTTAATACATTAAACATTTGTTAAATCGATATCACGATTTTATAATGTTAGGTATTATTGGCTTTTTAAATGGTCTATCTCTTCCACCAAATCGTAACTGACCAGATTCTTTCTTTCCTCCGAAGCCACCACCTAAATAGAATATAAATAATTTAAAATTATTATTATATCATTTTTAAGGTTATATCAGGTTATAAAGAGTATCGTATTATTCTTTTATATTTATACCTAATCTTCTAGGTTTCCAGCCTTTCATGGTACGACTGCATTCAAAGTCTACAAAAATTTGATATCCTTTCAGTGTTATATCTGTACAACGTCTTACTGCTCTTTTTGCTTCGTCTATGTTTCTCATTTCTACAAAACCATAACCTTGAGAGAGACCAGTAACTAAATCTATTATAACTTTTACCGATAATACCTCTCCGTATCTAGAAAAAAACTGTGTATTATAGGTTAGAAATAATTTTCAATGGTTTAGAAAAAGATTCAATTGAAATTGTATACCTCTTTTAAATCTTGCTTCGTTATCTTTGATCCAAATCTAGCTACGTAAAGCGTTCTTTCAGGTTTAGATTTTAAACCATGAGGAGGTTCATAATGTGCTTGCATAGCCCGACTAACAGCTTTGTCGTGAGGCTCTGTATCGGTCCCATCTATACTACCAGCTTTTAAAGGATCATATTCTATTGCATAAGGTGTCCAATTTTGCAAGGATTTTTCCTATAAAAAAAAAACACACACATTTCAAATGTATTAACATTTCAAAAATATAATCTTATATATTCCAAATTCTAACCTATAAAGGAGATTAAGTATACAAAATATTTCATTAAAATATCACATATATATATATATATATGTATATATATATTTCGTACGATTAACTAAACAATATTCTAATATCATTTAAGCGAACAATGAACTAACCATTGACAAATTATTTTTTTAATTTACTTCGATAATAAACACTTCGTAAGTTTATCTGCTTCGATGCAGATGTCTTTCATGCAAATGTACTGCCATCTGTGCGATTCAATCTGTACTACTATTTTGATATGTACGATTCAATTTTAATCGTAATGAAATTTGCGATAACAATTGTAATCCTTTTTTTATCGATTGAAAAGAATTTATTAAACGATTCAATTTATTTTTTTTCGATAATATTCGATTAATTCGATAAATATTTTTACGTTTGATAAATATCTCATTATTATTACACAATGGACAATCAATTGTTTCTCGTAGTAGACTCGAGGACGACGCTCGACTACGTGATTCAAATGCGTTTTTACATTTCGTCTTTCACCAATTAAATAAATAATTTATATTTGTAATATATAAAAATAGAATGTATAGAGGGATTAAATACATATTGTTTCTTTTTGCATAAATATACGATCTGCATGATATTTGATATCGACGTGACAATCGTTAGAAGAAGCTGCGTAAGACGTTTACATTTTCGTACACGTTTGCGATGAAAGAATTTATTTAAAGACACAACAGGTGCATATTACATGTACAGTTATTTACATAATTCTACATTTAATCGTCCATTAAAATTTCGTAAATCATTCGACTATTTTACTCGTGCCAATATCGTTCTAACAATTGCGACATAAATCACAAAACCCAGAAGAGCGGAGCGGAGGAGGGGAATGATGATAAATTATTGTATCGAAAATTATTTTACTTACTTTATATCGGAGAGCCATTTAAAGAATACGCGTTTCTTTTTTTTTCTTTTTTTTTTTTACTTGTTTCTAACAAAATAAATTTTTTATTCTTATGAATGAAAAATAAGAAGAAACGAAAAAAAAAGCAAAGAAAAGAAAAGAAAAAAAAGCCGCGAACTTTTCAAACGGCACTTTTGGTGTATTCTTCGATTCTAAAAAAAAAAAAAAAAAAAAAGAAAGAAAAAAAGGAAAAGAAAAAGAAAAAAACAACAACAAAAATTCCTACTTAATTAAGAAATTATTTAATAATATTTTCTAAATATTACAAATGTAATATTAATACTCGTTTTCGATCTGTAACATCTACATAAAAAAAAAAAAAAAAAAAAAAAAAAAAAAAAAAAAAAAAAAAAAACCAAGAACAAAAACAAAAACAAATTACATTCGTGGAATTCTTTCAAAAATTGGTCTTCCTCTATGGTCGTTCTTTAATTTTCTTTTGTAATCTTTTTTTTCTTTACTTTTTTTTTTTTTTTTTTTTTTTTTTTTTTTTTAACAAATCAACAAAGACAAAATAATAAGAAAATTTGTTACGAATAATTATCTCACATTGATTCTCTATGTTAATTAATAACTTAAAACTGTATGTACAGTGTAAGTTATTAATATAATTAATAACTTAAACTGTACGTTAAAGAAGATCTAAGTCCAAATTTGCCCCCATACGTTTTAACGCCAATATCATATTGACGGCCTTGATCCATCGTTTTTTAATAACATATCGTTTTAATCGTTTCTTACAAATCGGATTTTCCAATGCAACATCGAGCCAACGATGTTCTAAAAGCCCGCCTGCTGTCGGTCTCCGTCTGTAGAGAGAGAAAAAAAAAAAAGAAAAGAAATAAATTAAACGAATTTCTTTCATTGATTAATTTCATTAAAAAAGAAAAAAAAAACAAAGGAGAAAAAAAAAAAATATATATATATATACAGACAGTGTGTCTAGATTCTTCTATTTATGTGATTCATATAAAAAAGTTGATTTAAAAAAATACGATTAGAAACGTAAGGTATACTTTTAGGAATGTATTCAAAATGCATTTATCATTACTTCCAATACAATTGGAATATTTGCAAGTTTGGCAATTATTAATTCGACAAATGAAAGGTTTGTATTATTTGCAGGAAAAAGGAATTTTCGAAAATGTAATTGTTACAATAAATCATAAATATTTTTAAAAGCATATATATATATATATATATATATTTACGATAAAGCATTTTTGATCATAAGTTTATCTAAACGTTTTTCATTCATTTGATCTCAGCAATAAGTCCCATGCTTTTTGGACATCCTGTATATATACATACATATATATATATATATATATATATATATATATATATATATATATATATATATATATATATTACGTATATTATTGATTTTATGAAACAATTAGAGTAGACAATATTTAATGTTACTCGTTTATATATATATATATATATGTATTTATTAGGTTGGAAACTATGAAACGGGCGTTGAATGAAAATAAATAATTAAACAAAACGCCCGTTTCATAGTTTCCAACCTAATAATTATGCAATATAAATAAAACAATGAAAATAATGTAATGTTTTATAAAGAAATCGTTTTTTTTATGTTATCGTTTCACGTAATAATCATACATCATTCTCCATATCTTTCTGATATGAGCATAATTATTAAAGTGGTCTAAGTAATTAAATAAATTGAGATATTGAAAGAACATACATAACTACAATAGTTTGTCCCTTGTTGTATAGTAAAAATTCTTTTTTATTTACAACAAAGAATTATCCTTTTTTTTCCATTTATTAAAAAAAATATAATGATATATATCTAACGTTATAATGTAATAATAATAATAATAATAATAATAATAATAATAATAATAATAATAATAATGATAATAATAATAAAATAATACATTTTTCAATAATAAAAATATAAACACATTTTCAGTGTTCTTTCTCTCTCTGTCTCTCTTTCTCTCTCTCTCTCTCTCTCTCTCTCCCCCTCCCATTGTAGAAAAATAAGTTGTTTTTTTCTTTCTTTCTTTCTTTCTTTAATTCTTTCTTTCTTTCAATCTTTTTCTTTCTTTTTATTTTTTATTTTTTTTTCCTTCAATATTAAATTCAAAACCACCAAATGTTATCAAAGAATATCTCAAAAGAAGAAGAAGAAGAAAAAAAAATAATAAATCTATTATTTAGACAACTTTTATAATCGTAGGCTCATATACATTCATATACATATACCTTCAACATTTACATATAATAATATACAATATACTTATTCGTACATAAATATATAATTAATTATGATATATAATAATGTAAAAGGTTTCGCATTCGTATCTGCTCATTAACTTTATCATTTTACTTTTTTTTTTTTTTTTTTTTTTTTTTTCATATATCGTTTCACAACTTACTATATATATATACATACATATATACATACATACATATATATATATATATATATATATATATATCCTTACGCATTTCATGTACATAGATACAATGACTAGATTTCTATCATAATATAATATAATTACAAGAAACACGTCTCAACAAAAGATTTACAAATTTCTATAATCAAGTGACAATAATGAGATAATAATAATAATAATAATAATAATAATAATAATAATAATAATAATAATAATAATAAAATATCATCGAGCAAATTCTGAAAATTAATAAATACTCGACGAATGTCTTTTATTTGAAAAAATCAATGCAGCTGGAAGTTATTAACAAGACAAAACAAAAAAAAAATAAAAAACAAATGAAATGAAATAAAATAAAATAAAATAATAATAAATCGAATAATTGAACATTATGAGGAACTTCAATCCAAT
>NC_060974.1:2681502-2699002 GCF_910589235.1 Vespa crabro
CGTGTGAGTGAGAGAGAGAGACATAGATTATCGGAAAACGTACAGCTCCAAAATAACGTATATCTGTTTTCTGGTGTCGATGGCATCATAAAGTTGAATAAGTCGTGGATGCTGTAATCTTCTCATAATATCAACTTCCCTTTCGACCGATCGACGATCTTCCTTTTTGGATACGTTAACCACTTTGGCGGCCAGAGATAAACCGGTCTCCTTTTCCTTGCACCGATATACCGTGCCAAATTTTCCCCTGTAACAAAAATGTCTTATTTTTATACTTAACTAATAAGATACAAACGATAATAATCGATGTGACATAGTCGATAAAAAGGATTAGAATTTTGCTAATACGCCAAAAAATTTTGATGCTTAAGAGACTCGACGAAAATATCCCTATGAAAAGAGACTGAGAGAGAGAGAGAGAGAGATAGCAAGAGAGAGAGAGAGAGAGGGAGGAAAAAAAAGAATAAAACAAATCGCAAGAATTCGAACCATTTTTCGTTCTCTCTTCTTTTTTTTTATTTTTTCTTTATCTTTTTCTTTCTTTTTGACTCGACAACTACTTCAAATAAAGACGATAAATCGATGTTCTATATGTGTAATTAGTTTTTTGTTTTTCTTGTTCCTCGTTTCTTTTTTTTTTTTTTTTTTTTTTTTTCTTTCAAAGAGACAAATACACTTCGAAAATAAATTTATTGATTATTATTATTATTATTATTCTCGGTATAATTCGGTTGTTAACATTCTTTCGTGTCAGTTATAATAACTGGCAACAGCTCGAATGTAATTCGTTTTATACAATATATTTATGTGTGTGTGTATTTATTTATGTATATGTATATGTACGCATACATCATCGAAACATGTTAGCGTTTTATTTTACATAGAATGCAGAAATTTTCGATACTCGTCGTAGTCGTCGTCGTCGTCGTCGTCGTCGTCATCGTCGTTGTCGTGCCAAAGCTTCCTCAGGGACGTCTAACGTGACGTATTGCGAATGAGAAAGAGAGAGAAAGAGAGAGAGAGAGAGAGAGAGAGAGAGAGAGAGAGAGAGAGAGAAAGAGAGGGAAAGAGAGAGAGAGAGGAACGCGAAACATTTGCCGCGAATGAAATATTTGGAATAATTGTATATAAATTGTACGTTGAATTAAAATGTATTCTTCTTCTTCTTCTTCTTCTTCTTCTTCTTCATCTTCTTCTTCTTCGTCTTCTTCTTCTTCTTCTTCTTCAATATAAAATACAAAATCGAGCTTCGAAAATTGTTCTCCCTTTCTTCTTCTTTTTCTTCTTTCGTTTTATTTTATTTTATTTTATTTATTTATTTGTTTGTTTGTTTGTTTTTTCTTTGTTTTTTGAAGAAAAGAACGTGCATTTAAAAAAAGAAAAAAAAAAAAAAAAAAAACTACGAATTAAATATTCGAAACAATTGTACATAAATTGTATGTTAAATTGTAAATTACAAAATTGAGCTTCGAATTTCGTTTTTCCTTTTTTTTTTATCTTCTTTTCTTTTTCCTTTTCTTTTTCTTTTTGAAGAAAAGAACGTGCATTAAAAAAAAAAAAAAAAAAGAAAAGAAAAAAACTACGAATTAAATATTCGAAACAATTGTACATAAATTGTATGTTAAATTGTAAATTACAAAATTGAGCTTCGAATTTTGTTTTTCCTTTTTTTTATCTTCTGCTTTTTTTTTCTTTTTTTGAAGAAAAGAACGTGCATTTAAAAAAGAAAAAAAAAAAGTAAACCAATGACACAATTAAGCCTCATCCTTCATATTTGTCTTAAGCGCTTTTAAGAAGCTGCTTTTAATGGTTTTGTACTTTTTTTTTTTTCTTTCTTTCTTTTTTTTTCCTCCATACAAAGTGAGCCAAAAGTTAACGCAAATGATCATGAAAATTAATCACTGTCTCTCTCTTTTTCTTTCCCCTTTTATTTTTTGTATCAAAGTTAAGCTAGCAGTTTAATTATTCGTATATAAAGAGCTGGCTTAAAAAGATTAATTGATTTAAAAGAAAAAAAGCAAAAAAAAATCCAAAAACTTTTGACCCAATCGCTGTTGTCTGTAACGTTCTTACAAGAAAAACGAAAAGAAGAGAGAGAGAGAGAGAGAGAGAGAGAAAAAGAATTATTCCTACCACCAAGAACTTCTAATAATTTTCAAACGTTAAATCATCCAACTTCAACACGTCATAAAAGAGGATTTAAAACGAAATAAAAATATAAAAAAAAAAATAAATAAATAAATAAATCAATCAATCAATCAATCAATATAAATAAAGTAAGCACTGATCGAGCCTATGACGTTGCTTTCGTGAAGAAAAAAAAGAAAGAAGACAAAACAAAGAAAGAAAAAAAAAAAGAACACAAAAAGAAATGAAGAAAAATAAATTAATTAATTCCTTTCGACAAAAACTTCTAATAAATTTTACCAATCGTATCTGATAGCTTCGAGTCGGTATAAAAGAGATTTATAACAAAAAAAAAAAAAAAAAAAAAAAAAAAAAGACCGAAATAAATAAATAAATAAAATAAAATAAAATAAATAAATGAAGCTGTGATGAAAAAAAAAAAAAAAAAAATTATTTGTAGCGATTGAGAAGGAGGGAGAGGGGGACGGTAAGGAGGAAGAGGAGGAAGTGCCAAACTCCACCCAGTCGTGGAGGACAAAGATAGAGAGAGAGAGAGAGAGAGAGAAAGAGACACATTTTAAGGCACACGTACACACACGTACATACACATTGTGTAATATCTACAAGACGAAACTGTCATGAAGCCAAGTTAGTGAGTCAGTGAGTTAGTAGAGCATATCCGAGGCGCCAGGGTCGGCTCAAGAAATGATCAAGCGAGGAAATAATCAAGTGAGGACAATGACGATGATTCTCTTTGCCAATGCACACCGAAATTCGAAATTCTGAATGAACGATTAATACGCGTTTATATAATACCTCTAGTATTTATTTATTTATTTAAATTTTTTTTTTATTTTTTTTTTTTTTATTATTTCCTAATATGTATATATATATATATATATATATATATATATATATATATACGCGTGATTATTTTTACGCGTCGTCAACTAATCAATGGCATCTCGTTTATTGTAAATAAAAAAATATTTCAAATAATTCGATTAACGAAGAAACATAAAAAATAAATAAATAAATTTTTTCCTCCAACTAAATATTGTAAATGAAATATAATAATTATCTCATAAATTATATAATAATAATAATAATAATAATAATAATAATAATAATAATAATAATAATAATATAAAATAATAATGAAAAAATACAAACGACAAATTCCAATATATATTCCGTTTGTTAAGCCGACGCAAAAAGAAATTATTTACATTTTCATAATAAATTGTTTATATACACAAGTGAAATGAGGAAATAAAAAAAAAAAAAAAAAAAAAAGAAAAAAGAAAAAAAAAAGAAAAAAAAAGAATATACGCGTCATTATTTTTCCATCGACAATTTAAAATTAATCATCGTAAAATTATTATTACATATTACTTTACTTTATAAAATATAAGAAAGAATTGATACTATGATAATTATGATAATGCAGGATAATTCGATTGAAAAAAAAAAAAATAATAATAAAAAAACAAAAAAAGAATTAAAAGAGATGTTAGAAAAAGAAAGAGAGAGAAAAAAAAAAGAAGATAGATAGAAATGTAATAATGAAAGGGATTAGGTGTATCAGTGTTGTTGGGATTGGCGAATAGATTGCATTTAATTTGCATCTTTCAAGAAAGATATATGTTCGTCAAGAACGCGATGTTCGAATCATTCTTGTAAATTGACGTTATTAAAAGAAGCTTTTTTGACGTACTTAAAAGAAGCTTTTTTGATGTACTTAAAAGAAGCTTTTTTGACGTACTTAAAAGAAGCTTTTTTACGTACTGCTCGTCACTAGCTCGTGCGAAAAACGCATTATTTATAGGTTTGCAAAGAGTGAGACCTTGATTAACGAAGAGAAGAAAGGAGGAGAAGAGATGAGATGAGATGAGAGGAGAAAAGAGGAGAAAAGAGGAGAGGAGAGAAAAGTTCCAATGGATCGTTCACGGTCGTGCTGACACTGTCGTTGTCGTTATCGTTTCGTTCGAGTCAACATTCCAAACCTCCCACCATTTTTTTTAACACCCCCCCTTTACCCCTCCCCTCACATATCCGCGTCCCACCCATCCATCCCTGATAATCGCAATTCCACCTTATTCTTTTTTTTTTTCTTATCTTTTCTTTTTTTTTTTCTTTTTTTTTAATTATCGCACATACCTTTCCATTTTGTTTCTTTTCGTAATAAATTTCGATCCTATTAATTTCTCAGAACCTCTTAAGTTTTATTATATCATTTTCACTTTCCTTTTATTTTTTTTTTCTTTTTTTTCTTTTTTTTTTTAATTATCCCACATACCTTTCGTTTTGTTTTTTTTTTTCTTTTTTTTTTTTTTGGTAACAAATTTCGATCTTATCGATTTCTCAGAGTTTTATACTTTTTTATTATTTTTTTGCTTTACTTTTATTTTATTTTATTTTGTTCGTGTTTTTTTTTCTTTTTCTTTTTTTTTTATTTTTTTTTTATTTTTTTTTTTTTTTTTTTTCTTAATTGTCGCACACTTTTCATTTTGTTTTTTTTTCTCATGATAAATTTCAATCTGATAAAATTTCTGACAAAATTTCTCATGATAAAATTCAAATTAATGCTTTAATTTTTTTTTCTCCTTTTTTTCTTCTCTTTCTTTCTTTCTTTCTTTTTCTTTTTTTTTTCTCTTTTAAATGTGCTTCGTTCGTCTCTCTTTTTCTCCTCTCTTCTTTTCATAATAACAACCTTTTATCTTACCTTTTTTGTTCCCAATTATTTTTTCTTTCTCTCTCTCTCCCTCTCTCTCTCTTTTTTTTATTTTCTTTTTTGTATTATTATTTCTTTTCCCCCCTCGTCAATACAATTATCCTGATTGGACAGTTTTTTTTTTCCTTTTTTCCTTCCCTTTCTCTATTTTTCTTTTCTCTAGCAATACACGAAGCTCTTACTCGACGCACACGTGAATCATTCGTGATATTCTTCGTACGAATCTATATGGATCATATGGATCAACGCCAAGGTGCGTTCTCGCGTGAGATCCATGGACTCCGCTCGAATCCACTTTATTTTCGCTCGCGGCCGACAATTACATAATAATTAATGTCGTTGAACCGAATAGCAAATCCTTCTTTTTTTTTTTTTCATACCGTTAAAAGAAAAATTCCAAACTTTCAGAATTTATTAGATTTCTTTATAATTCCGATGAATTGACCGATAAATAAATTATAAATAATTCAAATGATCTTTAACTAACGCAACACCGTCATTTAACAATTCAGATTAATCGGTTCCGCGAACAAAGGAACATTTCTTCTTTGTATGAGTGCGCGCGCGTATGTGTACGTATCTCTCTCTCCCTCTCTCTTTCTCTTTCTCTTTCTGTGTATGTGTGAGTGTGTGTGTGTGTGTGTGTATATGTGTATAAGTACACGTGGGTAACCGTACGTTTTTTTTAAACGTTTCGATAATAGTCCGTCATTGACATTCAAAGTCTTACCCTCTGGCAATGATCCATAAAATGTATGGTAAACAAATCGATAGACCGATCGATCGATCGATTAATCGATCAATCGAACGACCATTTGATCTACGATATCTGTAAAATCATTCGACGATCTATCGTTAGGCATTTTATCGACCGTCTAGATTTTCAATGGTGGGAAAAAAAAAAGATTAGAAAAAGAAAAAAAAAAGAAAAAAAAAAGGAACGAAAGAAGAAAAGAAAGAAGGGCGGGAAAATGTTTTCTTATTGAAATCGAACAGGCTCCAGTCGAGACGATCGTAAACGAACCACTTCCGGTTCTCGTATAACTTTCTTATGTATACATGTAAACGGTACAGGACGTTTTCTCTCTCTCTCTCTCTCTCTCTCTCTCTCTCTCTCTCTCTCTCTCTCTCTCTCTTTCTTTATCTTCTAACATGGTTCTTGCGTACGAAAAAAGAAAAACAAAAAAGAAAAAAAAAGGAGGAAAAGAATAAAAAGCTTTTAGAGTTCGGTACGGAATAATCGTGCGAAATTTGCGAAAAAAAAAGAGAGAGAGAAAAAAAAAGGAACGTCCTCCTTATTCTTTGTCATCCTGCTGTTATTTAAAATAATCCAACCCAACAGTTGCGTCCGATTCTGTACGAAGGCACTCAATGTGAATGCAAATACGTTCTTGATTGCACAAATGTTAGATATGTGCCGTCTTTCTCTCTCTCTCTCTTTCTCTCTCTCTCTCTCTTTCTTTCTTTCTTTCTCTCTCTCTCTCTCTTTCTTCCTCTCGTGTTCTTTCTTGTTTATCTATACAAAGTGGTATGCCATGAATTTTGCGCAATGTTCCATCGCAAAAATTGTAGTAGTTGTGTGCATATATATATATATATGTATGTACATATCTATGTATGTATATGTATATGTATGCATGTATACATGTGTGTATGTTTTTGGTCACAAGGTGGTAACCAACACGATGAACGCACCTATATATATATATATATATATATGTGTGTGTGTACGTATTTGTACATATTTGTATACATATATGTATTGTACATAAAATATCACGAGCGAGCGTAGACACTAATCACAAGTATGATTCAAAATCAATTCAAAAGTAAAAGAATCTGGTATCGTTGGGACGTTATTTTTCAAAGAAGATATTTTTATACTTATTACTATGAAATATGACGAAATCGATCATTTTATATCGATTCGATTTATTTATCTTACTCACCGGCCAATTTCTGATTGGATGTCGTATTGATCATTAAATTCCACTCCGCGACGTACCCTAACGTCCCTGTACGGGAAGCTAGGTTCCAATTCTGAAAAATTAAAAAGAATTTTTTATTCGAATCCTTGAATTCTTTTTTTCTTTTTATATTTTTTTATTTATTTCTTTTTCTTTTTCTTTTTTTTTTTTTTTTGCTTTTTTCTTCCTGTTAATTACACGAACGATAATAGATCTACGTTTACGAACGTCGAAGGATTTCTATTTGAATTTCCCGCCTTTGTTATATATATATATATATATGAATCATGTTGATTTCATTAGATCGCGTTAATTGATTTCATTGATGGGAAATGTGAAGAATGAAATATTCTTGAATTTGAAAGAACGAAATTAAACGATAGAGTGTGTAATATTTGACAGAAAGAAAAGAGAAAAAAAAAGGGACGAGAGGAAAACAGCAACAATAAAAACAACACAACACAACAACAACAACAACAACAACACAATAATAATAACAACAACAACGTACGATTCATGATTTAGATAAAATCATTTCTGGCGAATGCAAACGAAACGGGTGTCATATTGTCCGATAAAAAAATGAAAAAAAAAAAAAAGAAAAAAAAGAAAGAAAAAAAAGAAGAAAAAAAATAAGGAAAGAATAACCCAGTAAGGAAAAACTCTTGAAAGGATCGTAATAAATCAAAAGGTAAAGTAAATAAACTCTTACCGCCTACGGGATCCGTTTCATCGACGCGTATCATCGTGTTTCCTCTCTTCGTTCACTTTCCTTTATCTTAAAAAAGAAAGAAAAGAAAGAAAAAAAAGGAAACCAAACAACCAAAAATCAATCAAACGACCGATCAACGAAGAAACCCCGCGGAAGCATCAAAGGGAAAAAGAAAGAAAAAAGAAGAAAAAAAAAAAAACAAGAGAAAGAAAAAAAAGATGAAAGAAAGAAAACGCAAAGAAAATTAAACGAAAATTAAAGGGTTGGAGGGAGGGGGGAAGGAAAGTAAAGAACAAAGAAAGAAGATGAGAAAAAAGAAATGAAAAAAAGGAATAAGAATTAGATATACGGATCACACGTAATACGCGTGCACAACAGAGAGAGAGAGAAAGAGAGAGAGAGAGAGAGAGAGAGAGAGAGAGAAAGAGAGATAGAGAGAAAGATAGATAAATAGAGATTTAGAGATAGAAGTACAGATAAAGAGAGAGAGAGGAGAGAGAGGCAGAGAGAGAGAGAGAGAGAGAGAGAGAGAGAAAAAGAGATGACAGAAAACGAACTCGGTATTTGTCGGATTCCTTCGTGTGCGGACAAGGCAAACGAAGGGATATGAACAACGCGGCCGCGTGCAAGAGAAACACGTGAGAGATCTGGTTCACCCTAAGGATGATTATCGACTATCGTGGCTCCTTCTCTCTCTCTCTCTCTCTCTCTCTCTCTCTCTCTCTCTCTCTCTCTCTCTTTTACTCTCTGTCTCTCTCTTACTCTGTTTCTGTTTCTCACTGAATGTATATCTACACGTACGTACATATGTATATATACATATATATATATATATACACGCGCGCGCGTGTGTATGTGTGTGTTGTGTGTGTTATATGACTGTCTGATGTGCCATGGGTGCCCCGAGACCCGAAGAGGAGACGACTCTTCTCCTCGGCTCAGACGACGAATTTAGATTTTCGGCGGACGCCGCGGATTCTGCTGATCGGGTCACGTGTCCAACGTCCGCGGCGACGTTCTTCTGTCTTCTTCCCCCACCACTATACTATTCCCTCTCTCTCTCTCTCTCTCTCTCTCTTTCTCTCTTTCTCTCTTTCTCTCTTCGTTCTTCTTCGTCTTTCTCATTCCGCATATACCTGCCATAAGAACAACCTCGTTGTTATTATTATTATTATTATTATTATTATTATTGTTATTATTATTATCTTGTGTTGTTGTTATGTTGTTATTGGATCTAATAATGTATGTTATAATTAATATCGAACAGATTTGAACATATATGTATATCGTTATTGTTTCTAATGAGTCATGCGGGTATAAAATATTTTCTATCATCCTATATCTCTTTTATTATTATTATTATTATTATTATTATTATTAGTAGTAGTAGTAGTATTATTTCTAACGAGTCCCAAGGATATAAAATATGTTCCAACATCCTATATCTCTTTTATTATTATTATTATTATTATTATTATTATTATAGTTTTGTATCTAATGATATATGCTGTAATTAATATTGATAAGATTTTAACATACCAGCTTTGTGTTTAATAAATTCTATTATTAAATTTTCCATCTCTCTCTCTCTCTCTCTCTCTCTCTCTCTCTCTTTTATTTATTTACAATAAAAATATAAATTTATAATTATTGTTGATTAAGAAATATACAATATTTAAATATCTATATATTTCTTTATGACGATATTATATATATAGTAATTAATATCAAGGTTATATTTTTTCAACGTACCATTATTATTTTCCAACGAATCTCCTAAAATATTCTTAATTAATGATCTTTCCCTTTCTCTTTAATCTTAGTAAGTTAAGTTAATCTTACTACGATATAAATAATATATAATTTTATTTAATAACATTCAATTAAATAATATACATATACGGATTGATTAAAAAATTATATGAAACATTTAGTTGATATTTTTATTATGAAAAAGTTGATCATTCGCGAGAATGATTCTCGATCATTTATACCTTTATCTAACGTCGAAAGCATTTGCTCCAATTACGACTATACTTCCGACGACCTACTTTCCAATGTTCTATTCCGGTTCCTTCACTTATTGTTAGTGTTGTATCAATACGCAAACGGCATTACTATTAGTTCTTATCCCCCCTCCCAAAAAAAAAAGGAAATATACCCATAAGAGATGGATACGCAGATTATTGAAAAACAAAATATCCATTTAATCGTAAAAGTTTTTTATTTCATTCTGCATTTTGTTTGTTTCGTTTTACTTCGTTTAGTTTCGTTTCGTTTCGTTTGTCAAGTATGCATGTACGTCAAATTTTCAAGGTTATATATGTATACCTTTCCTTCGTGTCTCCTCGAAAATTCATTACGAATGTTTATTTCGAAGATTCTCTTCCGCATTTCGTTGTTGACATTCATTCGAATTACTTTTGGCAAGAAACGTAAATTGTTTCTTTATTGGTCACATTCCATTCTCTTAGAATACGTATAAAGCGCGTAACACGTATATAACTACTTACGTAGAATTAATACGTATTAATTTGACTAACGTGGTACGTCTAATACGTATATGTATAAATATATATATATATATAAAAAAATAAAAAACATTTTTTTTTATTTTAGTCATACGTGATACATAATAAATTTTTTATTCATTGGCAATGATAGATTTCTTTAATTGCTTTTAATGTATTCTAAACGTTCGTACGTTTTATAACTTCAAAGAAAAAGGTTATGTCGCATATTGAAAATATTGATAAATATATTTTTCTATTCGAAGTATGAGATGTAAATGATCATTTCGATGGAAGAATTTCAATTAATATCATGAACGAATTTCTACCTACATCGTACTTCTCGTTGTTTCTTCATCTTCGTTCTAACAACAATCAGTATTGCCAATATATTTTCAAGAATTATCTTACGCCATAGAATCTCATTTTTAAACGTTGGCAAGATTGTTTAACAATCAACAAGGACATTGGTTCATTTTTAAAGACCATTTTCAAATTGATATGATATTGAACAATTTTGTTATGATCAATTTAATGATATGTTTATCGAAGTGTTTTAAAAAATAGATCAACAAAATGTCCGGAGCAATGAGACAATTGGAAGAACGTCAGTTACCAGCTGAGGTTACCATAATGAGATGGTCACCTAAAATGGATTTATTAGCTGTTGCCAATGTCAAGGGTTAAGATTTGTTATATTATCATTGGATCAAATAAAATTTCATTTGATTTTTATTATGTGACAATGAATATATTTATATATGAGAATTATTTTAGGTGAGGTTGCGTTACATAGATTAACGTGGCAGAGGGTATGGTTATTGAGTCCACAAAATGAATCAGATACATCTGTAAATTTAGCATGGAGACCAAATGGAAAATTACTTGCCGTTTGTTATATCTCGTCGAATTTATTCTGTCTCGTTGACATAGAGAATAAAAACATTATATACAAAGTACAATTGTCATCGCAAAATACTATAACAAGTATAACGTGGTTACCATTGATGAATGCGGATTGCGATAATTTTGCCAATAATAAAAGTAATATTTCACCAACCGGTAATTATCTTCCCTCATTGCCTTGCTTGAATAGAAATTTTGGTCAAGAATCTGAACGCAAGGAACTCTTATCTCAGGCCTTAGACGTATTGTTTGTAAGTTGATGGCTAAAATTTGTTTTTAATAATAACTAATAACTAATAATAATAATAATGTACAAAGAGTTATTAATGACAAGTTTAATTGAAATCTTTCAATTAGCTTGGCAAGGATAATGGTACTGTGGTGATGTATGTATTTGGAATGTTTTATTGTGGAGATATAGTTGTGGGAAACGGATCAATTATTGAAATAAGCGGTGGATCTGGTAGACCAATATGGATTACTTGGAAAGATAACAATGGCATTATAGTTAATAGATATTCATGTTCATTAATTGAAAAAAGTTCTGCATTTTTAAAGGTCAGAATATTAATTTATCAAAGAGTTTTTCATTTTTACAATTTACTAGTTTTACAATTTACTATTAGGAATAATTAGGAATTATTTATTATCTATTTATTAGGTAGCTCAAGCTCAAGCAAACATAGAATGTTTGATGGATTATCTCTCGCGTACTTTAATGGCTATTTCTGAAGCTTGGGAAACAATTCTTTCAGAGATGGATGATAAACTCGCACGATACGCCGAAAGTAATCCACCTGGTGCAGTGGCTGCAGATTTTTTAGAATTATTAATGATTGGTATACCGACACAAAACTTGGAAAACTTTTTATTGCGTGATTTAACTGAGAAAGGTCTGAAAAAATTGGGTCACAGTATCGAGATGTGTTATAGTAATATACAGGTTGGATATATTAATTTAAAAATATTTTTAAAATTATATACAAGGTATAATGATAAGTTATAAATTTTTATAGAAATTGGTTGTGAAAAATTTGAACAGCGTAGGAATGGCATTAGTATATCAATTAGCTGAAATCCGTGGTATGGTTAGATTAGGTGGACCTTATGAATCTCTTGGTTTAAAAAATGAAAGTCTCATAACAAAAGCTCTTCATGCGTCAGAAGCTTTTTTAGCTAAGGCCTCTGAAATGCAACAAGTGATAGATCATAGCATGAGAGATTACAAAGCATTTTTTAGGTAAAAATCTTTTCAAAATTCTATCTCTTAAAGGATAATTTATTTATTATATTATAATGATTTTTATTATTTATATATATATATATTTTTTTTTTTTTAAGGTGGTTATACGTAGAGATTCAAAGATTAACAGATGAAAGGATACCGTCTGAAGTAAGTCGTATGAGCCAACAGGAATTAATATTTATCGCTGAATTTCTTAAAGGATTTGATAAAATTGAATCGAGCACTGGCAGTAGAAAAGGTGTAAATTTAGAAAAATTAGGACAATATTTACGTCACGAGCCATTACAAACTTGTTTAACACCAGAAGGAAGTGAATGGGCGTCCATGTTAAATGAGAATCATTGTCTTCGTGATCATTCTCTTATAATGAAACAAGATTTGAATTTTTCATTGTTACAATCTCATGAGAAATTAGTCAATGCCATACGTGATGTTTTTGCAGTAGCATATGAGGATTTGGTCAATCATTTTAAAATATTACAAACATCATTAATACCCTCTACGAGCGTTTTATCTTCTCAAATAGTAACGAACGATGGTAATTTGTTAATAGCCAGTTCCGATATTGAACGTAAATTTTTACGTCTCTTTCAAGTTGAACCATTGTTAACGAATACATCATCCGTTTCATTATACTTTAAATCAGCTATAATAGATGTCGATAACAAGCAAGGTTAGTCGTTATTAAATATTTTCAAATAAAACTTATATTACTTGTTAACATTAATCATCCGTATATAACTTAACAGTAATATTGATCTTTTTTTCTTTTCTTTTATAGGATCCTTTTCGAAAAATTCAGTCGACAATGCTATAGCCGATTTACAATTTTATTCGCAAGATTATCTTAGTTTACTTTTATTGAATAAACAAAATTATGCATCGACTCTTTTGCAATTACCATCGAGTCATGTCAAATTGTTAGATCATCAAAGTCAATCTTCATTATGTTTAACCGATGTTATGGGTGCAATATGGCCAAGACCATTTCAAGGTATATCTGCTAGACGATTGGCAGTTAGCGGTGCGCGAAAAGTAGCGGCAATTCTTAATGAAAATAATAGAAAAATACGTTTGCTTGAAACTGAAATTGAACCGGATGATGAGGATGACGACGATGACGATGGAATTGACGATGGTATGATGGATACAACACCTAGCATAAATGCAAGTACCTCGTGAAAATACAAATTATCCAATTTGTTTGTATGTTTCATTAAAAAAAAAAAAAAAAAAAAAAAAAGAAAAAAAAAGAAAAAAAGAAAGAAAGAAAGAAAGAAAAAGACAAACAGAAAAGAAAAGAAAAGAAAAAAAAAAGAAAAACATATATTTACCAATTAATAATAATCAAAGTCTACAAAAGTAACAATAAAGAATTTAATAATTATTCTATTTGGTTCTAAAATTAATAAAACGATTTATTCTTGTATATATAATAACACGTTTTTTTTTTTTTTTTTTTTTTTTTTTTTTTTGGATTGCACAAGTTCTATCACAATTTATATATAAATTATAATTTCTCTATATTCATCATAGGTATCACAATTTGATACTGACATGAAATTGCTTTACGTTTCTTCCCTTTTGCTTTCCTCTTTTTATGAAAGTTTGTTTTCTTCTTTTTTTTTTTTCTTTTTTTTTTTTTTTTTTTTTTCTAATCTTTAAGAAACACATATAGGGTTCCATAAATCCTTATGGTAATCCTTGATTTTTTTGCATTTGATTAAATACTTTGGGAAAGTCAATATCAAGAGGATTTTCAATTCCGCCATCATCAACTTCTTGAGTGGGTATGGCAGGTGCTGTATTTATAATGTTTCCTCTAAATCTTGCCGGTGAATTTTCTCTTGATTCATCCAAATCTATAAAAATCTTTGTCATAAGTAATTCATAAAAAAAAAAAAAAAAAAAAGAAAAAAATAATGCATATTATTTAATCATTATAATAGTCTTATTTATTAATGGCAATATTACCGAAGAATCCATGACTCCTTTTCCGTTTGATAATTATAATAAGAAGGATAACAGCAACAGCTACAACTACTACCATCGTAGCAGCCATTCCTCTTAGCAAATTTGCCTAAAGAATGATTAATAATAGGAATAAATTAATGGGAATTAATTAAGGATATGTTATCTTACAAATATTTAATTAAGCATTGTGTTTCTGTATCAATGATATATATATATATATATAATTATATATATATATAATTAAATTACCTCAAAATCGTTTTCCCAAACATCTTCCCAATTTTTCTTAACTATTAATTCAACAATATGAACATTAACAGCAGAATGATCGTGTATACCCTTTGAAATACATTTATAAAAACCAGATTCAGCAGTCGATACTCCCTAATTAATTAATTTTTCATTCAAAGAATCAATCATATATGCATAAAGTATCATTATAAAAATAAAAAAAATGAATAATAATTACCCTAATATAAAGTGTCCCCGTTAACACTTCATAATTGTACTTATTCACATCTAAAGGATTTCCAGGACCAATTACATGTCTATCATCGGTAAGTTGCCAAAACATGAATCGATGCTGATCATCACTGCTTAAACATGGAAGTTCAGCTAAATGACCAGCCATAATTTCTTTCACTGTAACTGTAGCTCTGGCAATACCTTTTCTATGCAAAACCATGGTTAAATAGAAAAGTAAAAATATTCGCATGGCCACCTAAAATGAAAATCCTTATGTAAAATTATAAATGCAAAATTCCTATTAATATATTTACTCTATAATAGATTTAAATTAACTATTATAATTTCACTTATTTCTAATGCAAGATATCAGGAAAAAATAAGATCAAAATGACACAAAACACAATTCTATAATACACATTCAATTAACACACATCAGAACATATACTATGATATTAATAGATCTTCCATGGCAATTGGGAGGAACAATTATATTCTAATTACACTAATTACACTTCACTATCAGAACTTTGTAAATGAATAAAACTACTTTGCATTAGATACATAAGTAACTGAATAATTATTCCCGCGTTTAACAACTATGGAAAACACACTTATCAATAAACTATATTATGTAATGTATCAAGAATTGTAATTTTCTTTTTTTCTTTTTCTTTTTTTTTTTTTTTCTTTTTTTTTCTCTTCACAATTTCTCACCATTTTTAATATCTATCAATTAAGCCTTAAACACCTTATATTAAATCACCAGTAAAGAAAGGATAATATGCTGACTTTAAAGAATTATCAATTTCTAGCTTGAGAACTAGCTAAGAAAAGTTTCTATAATGAAGATTGCCACGAAGTTACTTATTTATAACTCTGTTATAGCCATCCTTGTGCAATGGAAAGTATTTATAGTATACCAGATGGCATCTTGTGATTTGTTCAGTTGAAATGTTGTGAACACAACATTTCAACCATCTATATAAAATAACAATCTATTATCACATTAGATGTCATGCCATTTAGATTGAAGTTCACAATTTATTGTTTATTCATTTATATTATATTTTGTGCTTTTACAAAAATTCTATTGTTGGATGTTCTTTGATAAGAATAAAGAAAAGAAGGAAAATAATAATAATAATAATAATAATAATAATAATAATAATAATAATGATAATAATAAAATGATTTTTTTTTTCTTACAAGCAAAAATTTAATTTCTAATAAATATTTCAATAAAATACTTTTCAAGGGTTCATTTAAAAAAAATCAATTAACAATTGTCAGAAATATTTTCAATGTATGAACTATCATATCATGTCCATTGAGATGTGTATGAATATATACATATAAAATCCAATGTTAACTTACATTTTATTAAATGTCCAAGAACAACTTAAATTCTGGTTATTGTCAGTATCTACAGTGTTTAATTAAATGAATGAAAACGTCCACCGCTAAAATTGGTAGAAGCAACCAGAATGGGGCTAAAACAACTTTGGCAGGTAAAAACCAATATGGTACTTCTAATTTCAAACAAATTAAAATTTGTGCGCTTAACTTCATAAGTACGGCTGTCATATACCATGTCTGAAACAACATAAATTAATTATGGCAATAAGATATTTGATATTTTACATTTTTTTTTGTTTTTTACAATATTGTAACAAATACTTCTGATAAAGAAAAAGAAAAAAAAATAAACAAATGAATAAATAAAAAAAAAGAAAGATTATACATACATATATATATATATATATATATATTTATATATGTATATATATGTATATATTTATTTTCTTTTCCTATTATTAATACATACTTCTCTACGTAAACTACTGACTCTTCCATTTTTACAATAAGAGATCATATTAAAAATGATATAAATAAGTAATATGTTATCGTATAACCACATTGGTATAAACACTATAAACCAATTCCATTGTATTCTTTGATCAAGTCTTAAAACGAGAAGTACCAAAAAGATTAACAAAATAAACCATGTAAATAACGCACGGTGTATAAGAGGCATTAAGACAAATGATCGATTTTTATTTTTAACTGTTCAAAATATTTAAATGCAATATATATATATATATATATACATGTATATATATACATATATATTAGAAAATAAAGAATTATCATTTAAATTCTATTCGACGTAAACAAAAGTAACATATGAGAAAATAAATCAACATTATTCAACTTATCCTATCAGATTGCTGAAATTTCGCTATGATCGAAGCGCTATCTGATAGAAAATTTTCAAGTATTAATAATTCGTTGTAAATCTGTCAGATGTCGTTACGTTGTACGAATAAACATTTTCGCGGGAATTTTGAAAAGAAAAAGAAAACGTAAACGAGAAAATATTTTCAATAGATCTTCAAATTGAAATCTTTTATACGAGTGGCAAAAAAGGAAAAAAAAAAAAAAAGAAAAAGAAAAAGAAAAAGAAAATCTAATTCATAAAAGAGCACTCGCACACATTACAGATCATAAATATCTTTTATTTTGTTTCATTCGTTGTTTTTCATGAGTCATTTAATTACACGACAAAATAGATTTTTTACATCAAGATATACAATTATAATCCATTCGTTCGACAAATTGTATACAATTATTAAATTTTTATTAATCGTGATACGATGAAATTCATGGATAAAACGAAACTATTGTTTCGTGACATCCGTTATATAGATGTCTACGTGAGTAATCGACAATAAATAGTAGTATTTTCTTTCGTCAGTCATTAATGAACCATCGTCCAGCAGCGAATGTTACGTTTACGTATCGTCATAGTAAATTTAATTTATTAAATCATATTCATTTTCTTACAAGTGAAATTGA
>NC_060974.1:2701502-2724002 GCF_910589235.1 Vespa crabro
CTCTCTCTCTCTCTCTTTCTTTCTTAAATCAGACCATGAGATATATATGAAATTGATATAATCCTTATAAATTTTCTCTTGTAAAATAATTCAATGTAATTGTGTTGTAACAATTATTCTTTAGATTTTGCCAGTATTAGCCGCAGTGGGTACTATTGCTGCAATAGGTCTTGCTATTAAATTTTACATATCCAAAGTTGATGGAAAGAAGAAAAAGAAAAATCCTGTATTGTTGGTCGATCCAGTTGTTAAATACAGTGTACCATTGATAAAGAAAGATGTTATAAGTCATGATACTAGAAAGTTTAGATTTGGTTTGCCAACGAAAAATCATGTACTTGGTCTTCCTACTGGACAGCATATACATTTGACTACTAAGATTGGAGATGAAGTAGTTATACGTTCCTATACTCCTGTTTCCAGTGACGACGATCATGGATATGTTGATCTCGTTATTAAGGTATTCATCATTAATTTATTATAACGTTTGTAATATTTATAAGAAAGTGTTTAATCAATGATATATTTTTAGGTATACTTTAAAAATGTACATCCCAAATTTCTTGAGGGTGGTAAAATGTCACAGTATTTGGAGAATATGAAAATAGGTGATACAATAGATATAAGAGGTCCATCTGGTCGTCTTGTTTACAAAGGACGTGGAAAATTCTCTATTAAACTCCTTAGAAAGGATCCACCCACTGATTATGACGTTAAAAAGGTTTTTATGCATTCTTTTTCTTCTCATTGAATAAAATTATCATCAATATCAATAAAATATGGAAAAATTTATAATTGAATTGTTTTCTTTTTCTTGTTAAGGTTGTTATGTTAGCCGGTGGAACTGGCATAACGCCAATGTTGCAGTTAGTTAGAGCTATAATAAAAGATCCCTTGGATGAAACTCAAATATCCTTACTTTTTGCCAATCAAACGGAGAAGGATATATTATTGAAAGATGAATTGGATGATATTGCTAAAAATCATTCTGATAAATTTAAGATATGGTATACGGTAGATAATGGAAGAGAAAATTGGCCCTATAGTACAGGACATATTAATGCAGATATGATAAAAGAACATATGCTTCCACCGTCTCCTGATACTATTGTATTAATGTGTGGTCCAGTACCAATGATAAATATTGCTTGTAATCCAAATCTGGACAAGTTAGGTTACGATACCAAATTGCGATTTGCTTATTAAGCGAGCTTTTTTTTTTTGTATCTGTCGCATCATGTAGATTGCATTTATTTAATACTTTATGCTTGTAGCATTATTTTTGGTTCAAAGTATTGACAATTTATATTTTTCATTAGGAAGGTCAAACTAATTTTCATTTATTTTAGCTGCACAGTTTGTTGATACCACTTATTAACACATTTATGTTTTTATTAAACATTAAGAAATTATTTTTCTTTTCTTTACATTTAAGATTTTGATATAATAACATTATAGTCTCACGTCCAAAGACAATACTTAAGTTAAATTTTTAAAGCATTTATATAATTATTAATATTACAACAAATTTCTATTATTTGATATAATATTATATTATTAAGTTACTAAGATGTATGATATATGGCTTTAACAATTGTACACTTATATATCTGTGCAGCTATAAAGACTATACGACACTAATTAAAAAGACACTTGCATAAATTTGAATATATATATATATATATATATATATATATATATATATATATATATATATATATATAAATATATCTGTTATCCATATACAAAGGGTGCATTTTACAATGATGTTATACACACACGCACAGACACACACGCACAGACACACATGCACAGACACAGACACACACACATATATATATATGCATTTTGTTTTTATTATTATTAATCTCATATTCCTATGTAACAAATTTATTTTAGATAAACAATCATGATGATCGATAGATCCAAGATAAATGCAATTGAAATGAAAGTTTTATACCGATCCATTTGTTAAATATATTCTATTAATTAAGGGTTTACAATTTAATTATTCGAAAACGTATATTGTTAGATTTGTTACAAATTTTTTACAAATAGTACAAATCATTTCAATTTATTTTCTCTCTATTTCTCTCTCTATCTTTCTCTCTCTCTCTCTCTGTCTCTTTTTATATTTTTATTAAATTACTATAATCATTTTTTAAGTGTACCTACATAAATACAACTAGCACACATGACATATATACATATATACATATATACATATATACATAAATACATATATATATATACACACACGTACACACACGCATATACACAGAGAGAAAAAATACACTGATAGTACTATATATATTATATCAAAAGTCGAAGCTTGTTATTCAAAAAATGTTTAGAATAAAGATCCTTTGGGTATGTTTAAAAAGCGAATGAGCAATTTATATGTCACGATAATTGTTACGTATATGAAATAAACGTGATAGTGTTGCAGAAAAAAAAAAAGAAAAGAAAAAAAGAACTAAAAACAAAAGAAAAAAAAAAAAGGAAAAAAGAGAAACGATTGATCCATACCAATATAAATGATGAGACAAAGTGAAAAAGTTGAAGGGATTCAGGTGGTTGGTGGTATCGATAAAAAAAAAAAAAAAAGAAAAACGAAAAAAACAATAATGGGAAATCGTTCCCCCGTTTTCTTTTTTATTTCTTTCTTTTTTTTCTTTTTCTTTTTTTTTTTTTTGTAAGACGCAACCCTACCCAACGGGGTTTTGGGAAACCCTCGAGAAAAGTAGGCTCCTCTCTTGATAATAATCATCGAATTATATTCGAAGGGGTGGGAGGGAGATGGAGTTTGGGGGCTCGGAATTGGGAGGATTGAGGGGTTGTTGGGTAAGGGGGGGAGGGCCGAAATAAAGAATCGTAATGCGATACGGGATCGTTTTAGGAACGGGGTTTAGGAAAAATCGCGGTATTACTTTGAAATCGTTAGAGGGAGGTCGGTCGGGAGGTCGGTCGGTCTTTTTGGAATAGAATACGACACTATTAGGTGATGGAGCCATCCGCATCCGGGTCGTTAAATGGAGCTTGTAAAAATAAAAAAAAAAAAAAAAAAAAAAAAAAAAAGAAATATATAGAAAATCTACGAGAAAAGATTCCACCCTCCACCCTATCCTTCTTCCGAGCCTCTTTGCCGCGACAATAACCCTCCCCTCCGTGTCCGCCCTTCTTTCTCCCACTCCCATTAAGAAATCGAAATGATCTCCTCTATTTACAAAATTAAAATATCCGATTTCAAAATATATACCACCGGCCTTATTTTATTTTATCAATATTGCCCTTGTTTGCTGCCAACCTGGCATAAGGAAAGACGTTTTTTGATCTTATTGTTTATTCGATTACTTACTTCCTGATCTTTTCTTTTATTTTTACTCTCTCTCTCTCTCTCTCTCTCTCTCTCTCTCTCTCTCTCTCTCTCTCTCTTTTTCTTTCATTCTTTCTCTTTCTATTTCTTTCTTTCTTTCTCTTTCTCTTTCTTCTTTTTTTTCTTTTTATTTTCTCTCTTTCTTTCTTTCTTTCTTTCTTTCTTCCTTTTTTTAATTTGTTTTTTTTTTTTTTTGTTTTTGTTTCCCTAACTGATTCAAGAAAATATTTATCTATGCGCATAAGCTGGATTAAAAATATTTTTGACGATATTTAATTACTTTGTAAAGTTTATTACGAGTGCTTGAATTCTTCTTCCTCTTTTTGTTTTTTCTTGTTTCTTTGTCGATTGTTTTTCTCTTTCTTTCTTTTTTCTATTTTTTTCTTTTTTTTTTTTTTTTTTATTTTCATTCCTCTTTCGGAAAGGAATTCTTTTCGACCAAAAAAAAAACAAAAGAAAAAAAAAAAAGAAAAAATAAATAAATAAAAAAGAAAGGGGTGAGGAATGTATGTTGATGTATGAGCTGTGAAGGAAGAAAAAAACGGTACTTTTTACTTTTCTAAAAAGAAAAAGAGAAAAAAAAGGAAAAATACAAGAGAGAGAAAAAAACAAAAAAAAAAAAGGAAAAGGAGAAAAACTACGAGAGTAATAAATCGAGAAAAAACCGTAAGTCGATTTTTTTTCATCCAACAACGATATAAATATATATATATATATATATATATATATTTTTTTTTTTTCCTCCTTTTTTTTCTTTTTCTTTTTTTTTTTTTTTTAAGAAAACGAGAGAACTTTTGAAAAAGTATATGACGCGCAAACCACTGTCACATAGACAGAAGAAGAAGAGGGTTCTTTTTAACGGATAAAAATGTCCCGTAAAAAGTAACCACTATGGACCTTCCTACGTTTTTTTTTTTTTTTTCTTCCCTTCGACGCTCCGACGAATAAATGAAAAAACAAAAAAAAAAGAAAAAAGAAAAAGAAAAAAAAAGAAAAGAAAAGAAAATTGAAAAGAAAATTGAAAAAAGAAAAAGACAAAATATAGAGAAGTAACGTTAAAATTTTTAACGTCCAAAGAATTTTGACTTTTTAACGGTGCCGTCCGGTTCTTAAACGGTACAAAAAATCCATTTTCCAGTTTTTCTTCTTTGGCGAGGGAAAGAGAAAAGGGGTATGATAAATAAAGTTAACTTTTTCGACGAAACAAAACAAAAAGAAAATTTCATTTTTAAATCTCGAAAGTACACAAACTAAAAATTTGACGTACTGTAACTACATCGTCGTATGTTCCTTTCTCTTTTTCTTCTTTTCTTTTTTATTGATGAAAAAAAGAAAGAAAGAAAAAAAAAGGAGATAAATTAAAACAAGAAGAAGAAGAAGAAGAAGAAGAAGAAAGGAGCAACGAAACGACGAGGATATAAGATTTGCGAAGAAGGGAGTAGTGGATTTTTTTCTTTTTTTTTTCTTTCTTTCTTTCTTTCTTTCTTTTTTTTTCACAACGACAAAATTTGAAGTTTAATAAAAAATAGAAGAGATAATAAAAATCTCTTCTACTTTTTCTCTTTTTCTTTCTCCATCTCCTCCCCTCCTACTCCCTTCCCCTCCTTATCTCCCATGGAGAATATAAATTAGAGAAAAATTAGTAAGAGAAAAAAAAGTGAGAGAGAGAGAGAGAGAGAGAGAGAGAGAGAGAGAGAGAGAGAGAGAGAGAGAGAGAGAAAGACAAACAGACAGACAGATAGACAGACATACAGACAGATAGAGAGACAGACAAAGAGAAAGAGAGATGAAAGAAAAAGAAAAAGAAAAAAAAAGAAAGAGAACCAGAAAAAAAGAAAGAAAAGCTAAAGGAAAAAAAAAAGGAAGAGAAAAAAACAATATTCAACTCCCCCTACTCCTCGGATATTCCATGCCGCCGGGAGTCGACAACGAGTCAACAAAGTTTTCATAATAAATTTTCTCAAAGTGAGAGGGATTCCGTCGCGTAAATAATCACCTCTCGCAATCGTGTCTCTCTCATCCTCATCCTCATCTTCTACATTTTAGTCACCGTTCCAGGAGAAAGAGACGAAATAATCCGAGGAAACGATGTACCAGAGTGGGAGAGAGAAAGAGAATGAGAGAGAGAGAGAGAGAGAGAGAGAGAGAGAGAGAGAGAGAAAGAGAGAGAGAAAGAGCGAGAGAGAGAAAGAGATGGTGTTCTCGTTAAGAGGGGCCCCGAAGGCTCTAATTAAAATAATAAACGGAAAATCCGCGAGAGTTTCAAGCAGCAGCAATAGCAGCAGCAATAGCAGCAGCAATAGCAGCAGCAATAACAGCAGCAGCAGCAGCAGCAGCAATAGCAGCAACAATAGAAGCAGAAACAGCAGCAGCAGAAGCAACAGAAACAGATGCATCAGTAACAGCAATAGCAACACCAGTAACAGTGGAAACTCGCTAACGCGCTATAACCCGCTTGAACCCTTCACGCTATTTCTCTTTCTCTCTTTTACATATATATATATATATATATATATATATATATATATATATATATATATATATATATATATATATCTTTCTCTTTATCTCTTTCGACGAAGGATTACGCAAACCAGCAACAACATTTCTCAGCATTATGCTTCTGTGTATAAATGTTTCCATATTATATCGCAAGCCCTGCTGCGTCGTTCCAACGATTGTCAGGGGTGTGTGTTGCAGTTGAACAGAGAGAGAAAGAGAGAGAGAGAGAGAGAGAGAGAGAGAGAGAGAAAGAGGGAGAGAGAGAGATGTAGAGGATACGCGCCTGTGCAAGCGAGAAAGAGAAAGAGAAAGAGAGAAAAAAAGAGAGAGAGAGAGAGAGAGAGAGAGAGAGAGAGATAAAAGAAGGAAACCACAAAGAGGGGTTGGCGTTTCCATCGAAAGGGGGTGGTTGGTTCTAGCTTCTCGTTACAGCGGTTGGCTGCTGGAATCGTGTACGACGTGGGTGTGGTGGGGTGGGTTTTAGGGCTGGAATAAATCTCCCCTCCTCCTTCCCCCCCGGAGGACGCCTCACACCTCACCTCACCACCATCTCACCACCAACTCACACCTCATATTTCGCGACCCGACCTGAGCCGAGCCTAGCCGACTCGATTCGATTCGACTCGACTCGACCGTGTTTTTCGCCGATTGAATCAATTAAAGTGGAAAAAGTCCTGGGGTAAAATATTCGAGACGTGTCCTTCTCATCGTACACCACACCACCTATACATATATATATATATATATATATGTATGTATATATGTGTGTTTGTGTTCGTGTATATGTATATATGTATGTATGTATGTATGTATATACGTACGTGCATTTCTACGTATCGACGAATTCATCCTCTGTCTGCCATCCTTAATACCCTCTCCCCCTATCTCCTCCTCCTCCTCCTCATCCTCCTCTCCTCATCCTCATTCTTTTCCTACTATCTACCACCTACTATCTACCACCCATTCGATATCACGGTCTAATTTTTTTTTTCTCCTTTCTCTTCGCTGATTTATTTTTATTTTTCCTCCCTTTTACTTCTTCTTCTTTTTTTTTTTCTTTTTTTTTTTTTTTTTTTTTGTTAATATACATATTTCTTTTTTTTCTTTTTTTTATTATTATTTTTGGTTGGTACTCCTATAACCGATCGTGTTGAACTTCCTTTTCTTTTTTCTCTCTCTCTTTCTCTCTCTCTCTCTCTCTCTCTCTCTCTCTCTCTCTCTCTCTCTCGCTCTTGAATTTATCGGACCGACCAACGACGAGGATTTTGTATGGGTGGTAAAATAAAAAAATAAAAAAAAAAAAGAAAAAAAGAAAGCAAAAGAAAAGGAAAAAAAGAAGAAGAAAAATTTGCCTCGTTTATGCGATCCGATTTTTCTTTCTATTTTTTTTTTTTTTGATTTTCTTTCTTTCTTCTTCTTTTTTATTTCTCTTTTTTTTTCCTTTTTCTTTTTTTTCTTTTTTTGTTTCATTTACTATACAACACTTCTCTCGCCGCAATGAGGGCTCGACGAGTCGTATGAAATATTTTTTGACGATCGTGATGGACGTGGCCCGTGTAAAAGAGAAAAAGAAAAAAAGATGAAAGAAGGAAATGAAAGAGAGAGAGAGAGAGAGAAAAGGAAAATGACAAAAAGAGATGTAATTATTTCTTCGAGGAGAATTTTGACGAAGTTGAAAGGTAAAAGCAAGAAGAAGAAGAAGAAGAAGAAGAAGAAGAAGAAGAAGAAGGGAAAAAATAAAAAACCAATCTAAACGATCTAATCAAAATGTTAATCTAGATATAATATGTGAATTTTATACAATTGTTGTCTCACGTATGACAGATTTTCTCAATTGTAATATATACACGTGTACGTAGATTAATTTACACGAATCAAATGAATTTTTCTTCAGAAGAGAAATAGGAGATAAAAGGAAGGAATGAGAAAAAAAAAAAGGGAAAAGAAAAGAAGAAGGGAAATAAAAAGATGAGAAGAAGAAAAAAGTAAAAAAAAAAAAAAAAAGAAAAAGAAGAAAAAAGAAGGAAACGAAAAAAGAATTAAATAATGGGGCGTCCTCGAGTCACGAAGAGAGAAGAACGATTAGATATCGTATTTTACGAGAGAAGATGGTTGTGCAACGTAGACAGTAGTTTACTCGGTTAATGCGATTCGAATAACAATGGGAGAACAGAGAAAACAAAAATGAAAAAAATGAAAAAAAAGAAAAAAATAAAAAAGAGGAAAAAAAACTAAACAAAAGTTAAAAAAAAATAAAAAGAAGCTAAAAAGACGATGAAGAAGAAGAAGAAGAAGAAGAAGAAGAAGGAACAGAAAAGAAAAAGAAGAAGGAGCTCCTATAACGTTTAGCTTCAGAATGAGTAGAATGAAGAAAGGAAGGAATGAAGGGACGGAGGGAGAGAGAGGGGGAGGAGGGAGGAAGGAAGGAAGGAAGGGGTTAAGGGAGAGAGATAAAGAGGTAAAGAGGTGAAAGAAAGGAACCTTCAGCCTACCGTAGCATCTAAAAGAACAGCAGTGTCAGGCAACAGGATTTAATCTCTTAATTACCAAAGAATAGTATAGGATAGGCTTGCTTGCTTGGTTGGTTGCTTTGTTGGTTCCTTGGTTGGTTGCTTGGTTGGTTGGTTGGTTGAATGGTTGAATGGTTGGTTGGTTGGTTGGTTGGTTGGTTGGTTGGTTCTTTTTTGTAGTCATACCTGCTAAAGTCGAACACGAGGATTAGTTGTAACATTACTCTATTAAGCTCGCCATCCGGCTTGTTTGTTAAATAATATCATCGCTACCCGGATAAAGTTTAGCACCAGTAAGTAACTACCAGCAATATAATCGTTTGTCCTGTACTGTGTGTTCGTAGATGTTGAAGGATTCTCGATCGAATTTCATCCCTCGAGTTTTTCTCGGGAATATTAATTTTCTCATTTATTTATTATGTACATGTATATATGTATATATATGTATATATATATATATATATGTATGTATGTATGTATGCATAGATAGATAGACAGATTTATTATATGTATTAGGTATATAGATACGATATATTATAATAGGTATAATAGTTTTACAATATTATCGTTTTATCGAATGAACGATTTTAAAATGAAAAATAATTTAAAGAGATAATATTAATAATTAATAATAGAAAAAATCATGACAATAATTATATAAATAATAATTTAATTAATAATGAATAATTGTAAAATAAATGATAAATGGATCTTCTATTATCGACGTATAATTTTCTTTTATATATGTATTTTGATCGATTAGAATGACACGATATTAGTTTTAGATGATATTCAGATTTATTTTATTTATTAGATATGATATATTATAATAATTTTATAATATTATCGTTTTACGAATGAATGATTTTTAAATGAGAAATTAATTTCTTTTTCATCGATTTAAATAAAAATATGATCGTAGAACAGAAAAACAACAAAAAAAAAAAAGGAAAAATAATAAAAATTTGTTTCTTTCGCATATTTCTTTTTTTTTTGTCTTTCATCAAAATTATTATCAATTTAAATATAAAACTATGATAATATTTAGAAATAAAGAAAGAAACAGATAGACAAAATCTTTACTCTCTTTCTTTCTATATTATATATAATATATATATATATATATATATATATATATATATATATATATATATATATATATATTTCTTTTTTATACCTTGTATATGTATATGAGATATAAAAACTAAATTAAAAAATAAATGATCTATATTATCGATGTATCGTTTTCTTTTTAGATATGAATTTTGGTCCGATTAGATTGACATGATGTCAGTTTTAGAAGATGTTCAAAAGATATTTGACGGCTTCTCCTTGTCGTCAAATCGTTCTATCTGGCAATTAGCTGACATTTTGCGAACGAATACCGAAAGACTGATTCAGCGGATATCGGAAGCGAGCGACGAATTCCTAATTGACAGTAGTCTCACTCGCATCTCATACAATCCGGTGATTTCTAACTGTTTGAAGGATCAACCGAACCGAACCGAACCGAACCGAATTGAATCAAATCAAAGAGAAACGACTTGAATCAAAGGACTAAATTATAATTGGATATAATCGTGGGACAATATTTTTCTAATACTCTTGTAAACAATTAACTTTAACTTGTGACTTTCTTCAACAAATTGAGTATAAACTCTGCAATATTTCCTTTTTCTTTTTTCTCTTTTCTTTCTTTCTTCTTTTTTTTTTTTTTTTTCTGTTGACTAACAAATAATAATTGTATTGTAGATTAATTATAATAATAAAAGAACAAAGAATAAATAAATAAATAAATAAATAAATAAATATATAAATAAATATATAAATAAATAACAAATTAATCATGAGAAGATTATAAATAGAAGATATGTACGATATTTTTATTTTTTTTTTTTTTTTAAATAAGTGAGAATTTCGGAAAGATTCTTTTCAAAGAAATTTTCCTTTTTTTCGACCGATGAATATATTGACCAATGAATATATTTGACCAAATGTAATAATTAATTGTAATGCTAAAAAAAAAAAAAATAAAAAGAAATAAGAAATAAAAAATAAAAGAGTCATTGATTTTATAAGAAAAGAAAAAAAGGAACAAACAAACCAAAAATAAATAAATAAATAAATAAATAAATAAATAAATAAATAAATAAATAAATAAATAAATAAATAAATAAATAAATAAATAAATAAATAAATAAATAAATAAATAAATAAATAAATAAATAAATAAATAAATAAATAAATAAATAAATAAATAAATAAATGAATAAATAAATAAATAAATAAATAAATAAATAAATAAATAAATAAATAAATAAATAAATAAATAAATAAATAAATAAATAAATAAATAAATAAATAAATAAATAAATAAATAAATAAATAAATAAATAAATAAATAAATAAATAAATAAACAAATGAACGAATGAATGAACGAATGAATAAACGAATGAATAAACAAACGAACGAACGAATGAATGAATGAATGAACGAACGAACGAATGAATGAATAAACACGCGTAAGATTTTTTTTCTTTTTTACTTACTTATCAGATTTAAAAATTATTATTCTCGCATACGTACATATATACTATATATATATATATTATATATACTTAGCCTTATACATGTTCTTATCGATTAAAACCTAAAGTTTTGTATTTATTTGCAGGGAAATATCGCGGCGGGTGCAATAACACACAAGAGATATCCATTGAGAATATCTCTGCATGCCCGCTGTGCTATTCAATGTCCTTGATTATTGCACACGATAGTCGAACTCTGTGTGTTATTTTATTATGTGATGCGTGTACTTACTTGGCCCTCATGTATCGACGAGATGACGCGACAGGGGACAAGGTGAAAGGGCGAACAGGAAGAAGGGGTGGATTGTTAAAAAGAAAAATCTTTTATACAGGGTGTCACGATATACATACATACATATATACATACATAAGTATATATTTATATATATATATATATATATATATATATATATATATATATATATATACATATGTCTATATTTTTTTTATGGCGAAAAATATTATTGATAATATTATTTCATTATGTGAAAATAATATGTAAGAAGTTATTGAGAAAAGATTGAAAAATTGTTTATATCAAATATTTTTTTTTTTTGTAATTTCGTAATTTTCTTCCCTTTTCTATTTTATTTCATTTTATTTCTTTCTCTCTTTTCTTTTTTTTTTTTTTTTGCATACCTCAAACGAACGCATAATTATTTTTATCATATAATTTATCAGCGCACATTTCATCCTAATATAGCCCTTGTAATTTTAACAGACATATATATATATAATTATATATAAGTGCAATAAATGATCCAATTGGATGTACTGATCAATTGATTAACGATTAATCATTAAAAGATTAATTATAATCGTTCTCATGAATGAAGTTGTTTTCTCGTACTATAGTAAACACGACAAACATAGGTTTGATTTATTCAATAAAAAAAATCGGTCTATACGATTTTAATCTGCATGATTCAAACTGCTTTCAAACGGTTTATAGAAAAAATGGTAAGAAAAAAGAAAAGGAAGGGGAAAGAAAATTTTTTTTTTAATTAAAATAAAAAATGTCCCACAATTTCATTTTGACGATTATTACGAACTATCGTAAATTCCTTAAGAATACGATATTTAGATATTTATCATTGTCTATGTACTTTTTATCATATATTCAAGGTCAGATTACATGTATATATGTTAGGGATAAAGTAATATGGAAGTGGAAAGTGGTCATAAATATTATCTTGAAATTTTCTAATCCTTTTTATCTAAAACAATGATTCACTTAGAAATTTTAGGCCAAAACTTATTCGATCCGACGGTATAAAAAAAACTGTCCGATTCTTTCCAAGAAAAATTTCAATTAAATTATCTATCAATGCAATTTCATTGATATAATGACACTTTTATAATGGGACTTAAATGAGATTAGAAAAATATTATTTAATCATTTGATTATCAGTATAGATAAACAGTCGTAAATACTTTTCGTTCGTCTAATACTTTTTCTTTTTTTTTTTCTTTTTTAAATATTTCTCATAAAAATGTTCCTTTCGAAATTATCGTAAGTAAATAAGATTTGAAAGATTATATTAGAACCACTTAAAGTTTATATTAGATGTACAATGTCGAAGATATCATAGATAAATATATATATATATATATATATTTTTTTTTTTTCTGATAATCAATTTTATAATTTTTTTTCTTTTTTAGATAAACATTAAAGAAAAAAAAAAAAAAAAAAAAAAAATAAAAAAATAAAAAAAAAAAAGAAAACCAGACATAGACGGACATGAACGTACAAATTGATATCTTATTGACAAAACAAAAACATGACACTTTACGAATGATTTTCATTAAGATAGCCAATAGTTGTGACGTAGAAAGGACAAGGAAAAAAGGGCTAACTTCCTGTCGCGAGGGCGTCGACGATCTTTTATGGTATCCTTTCTCTTACTATGGGATCTATGCATATGTAAAGAATTTCTCGAAGGGGCTTCTTCTGTATTCTATTAATATGTTCCGTCATTGTTAAGAGGGTAGGGAGGAAATGTGGGGTGGTGATAGTGATGGCGGTGGAGGAGGAGAAGTAGAAGGAGGAGGAGGAAGAGGAGGAGGAGGATGAGGAGAAAAAGAAGGAGAAGGAGGAGGAGGAAGACAAGGTTGGGGGATTAAAGGGGGGTTGGAATGGGGATAGGGATGGAGGAGGGGATAGATTGTTAACGAAAAGGGCTTCCCTTAGTCCATGCGTGTCTGTTTTATGTAACTGAGTTTTCTGCCAAGCCGCCGGCATCGTTCAAGATCATCCTCTCTCTGTTTTATATAAATTCTTAACTTGATTATGTACATATACACATACGAAATAGAGAGAGAGAGAGAGATAGAGAAGGGGGTTGGATATATTCTTTGATAAAATCTAATGGCACATGAGAGGTATCCTGCCTAGAACGATTAGACGTTCCGCGTCTTTGTTATACCTAAGTAAATAAGTAAGCAAGTAAGTAGGAATTATTTACTTATCTGATTTTGAGTCCTTGATAATCCAAAAATAGTTTAGAATTTAGATTATTTTTTGTATTGTTTAACGAAATAAATAAATATATATATATATATATATTTTTTTGTTCTGTTTTCGTTTGTTTGTTTGTTCGTTTGTTGTTTATTGATATTTATTATATCAAAAATTTGTATACGTCATTTTTATAATTGTCGTAATACGATGGATGATAGATCGGTGGACGATAAAAAAGTTTATAGTTTATTAAAAGTTTCTAGGGACTTTAGTTTTGCGATCTGATATAAGAAAGAAAAAAGAAAGAAAGAAAGAAAGAAAGAAAGAAAGAAAGAAAGAAACGAACAAACAAATACAAAGACAAAAAAGAAAGTCCAGAAAAAGTGTAATCGTATTTCTTTTTTTCTTTTCTTTCTTTTTTTTTTTTTTTAATTTTAAAAACTTAGAAACTTTTGATCGTAACTTCCCTATCCATCATTATCATCCATCAATCCTTAATTTATTTCTAATCAATAAGACGTAAGTACTTTCGATTGGATTTATCCCTTCGTACGTGTTTGTATTATTTTTGAATTTTTGAAAACGATGAAATAGTCAAGCACGAAAAATATTAATCTTAGTAAAATTTTCTTTAAAATGAAAAAATTTTTCATATCTATTGTCAAAATCAATTTTTAAACAATAAGTTCGTAATTTTTCATTTGCATTCAAAATACGCGAGACTTACGTTTGTTATGTACAATATTATAGTATTCGTGCGTTTATAAGATTCCTTTTATCGTTGATTATGTAAATATTATATTCGTATTTGATAAATTCGCATGACTAATAGAGATTTCTAACGTGGAACGAAGGTACAAGGAATTAATGAGGGAATAATAATATCGCGTATCTATTTTCTTTTCTCTCTTTATCCCATCCATTATCACCTCTTCCTCTTCCCCTTCCCCTTCCCGTACCATTCTCTTTGTGCCATGTACTCTTATAAACAATTCGAAAATAGACGAACAACAGTCGTTTATAATGGTAAGCTAAGAAAAATACGTGGGTTGTCTTAGATTCGAGTTTTTCTTTTTTTTTTTTATATATGGATATAATAACACACACACACACACATATGTGTCCATAAGTATGAAAGTGGTCTAAGTGGAAATTGAAAAAAAAAAAAAAATAAATAAAAATAAAATAAAATGAGTATCAGTTATTTCACGTTACACGTGAAAATTACATTAAATCGTATATTAATTCGATATAATTTTTACGATATTGTCAAAAATTAAATCGTTAGATAGCTCTTGTTATTTCAATATTACATGAAATCCAATTGATCTTATTTATTTATTCTTTAAATATCTCGAAAGAGAAAATATATGGGACTTAGATCATTTTCATTAATTATAATCGCACATATACATATATAATATGTTCGCGGGTGTAATATGTGTTGGAAGTTCGAAAAAAATTCGGAAAATTATTGACGATGGATCGAAAAGTGTACGAAAAAAAAATTAAGAAAAAGAAAAAGAAAATGAAAGAAAAGAAAGAGGAAAAAAGGGAAGAAAAAAAAAAAAAGACGAAGACAATTTAGGATAACCAACATATTATTATTGCGTGAAATATTTTTTTTTCTTTTTCTTTTTCTTTTTTTTTTTTTTTTTTTCTTTGAACGATAACGAATTCTTCCTGAAAGAATCCCAATGGGGGTTGCGCGCGAGAAAGAGACAGATATATAGAAAAAGAGAAAAAAAAATGGAGAAAAGAAAAAAAAGAGAAAAGAAGAGAAATAAGTTTTGGAGAGTGGAAGGAGGGATGAGGAGGAGGGCAGGGGGAGGGTAGCGGGGTTGGGGGGGGGAGAGAGAGGAAAGGAAGCGATGAATTTGCGAGTTAAGAAAAGTAGGACATAGTGGCGGCACACTAGCGCGTGCCTGCCTGCTTGCTTGCTTGCCTGACTGCTTGACTGCTTGATTGCTTGACTGCTTGCTGCCTGCTTGCTGCTTGCCTTCCTGCCTGCCTTCCTGCCTGCCTGCCTGCCTGCCTGCCTGACTGGACTGACTGTTTTCATTTGAAAATGTTTAAAAGGTAAGTTCGGTCTCGAGAACGAAAACCGCGGGAGATGTTTAGACGCTTTTCTAATAGAAAAGAGGGGACCGTAAATTTTGCGGCCCAGCGGGGCCGTAAACTCGTCGATGTGAGGAAATAGAATAATAGGAGGTACTCCGCGAGAATCTGGAGGCAAGGTTGCTGCTGATGTTACTGTTATTGCCGTTGCCGCTTGTTGCTTGTTCCATGTTACTTGGTGTCGCTGTTGTTGGTGTTGTCGTTTGGGTTTTGGGCTTGGACCGATGATGCATTTAAATCTACAGGGGGTGTTCCTCGACGTACGCACGACACGCCGCGAATATTCTCCCTTACACTTCGTACCCTTATTCCTCTTCCCCTGGTAACCTTACCCTCTTATCTTATTTCTCTACTCCCCCTCCCCCTGCTCCTACCCCCACTCCTACGCTCTCTTCCTTCCTTTTCTTTCTCTCTTTCTTCCTGTTCTTTTTTTTCTTTTTTATTCTTACAATCAACGAGTGTATATGTAGTGGAAGTTCGACAAAAATTAAGAAAATTATTTTGACGATGAATCGAAAAGTGTATGAAAAAAAAAAAAAAAAAAGAAAAAATTAAAGAAAAGAAAAAGGGAAAAAAGAGATGAAAAAAAATCAACGTAAGTATCACGTAAGTACTCATTCATGGTAATTGTTTTCGAATAATTTCTTTTCTCGAATCATTTTTCATTCGTCATAGCTTCATCCTCGATTCAATCAATTTTTTCACTCTCTTAATTTATGCACTGTTGAACTATTATTCGATATATGTTAATTAATTAATTACTCTGTCGTTTTTTTCTCGTAATTAATTGCAACGATTTTTGGTTTCTTCTCTTTTTTTTCTTTTATTTTTTTTTTATTTTTTTATTTCCTTTTTTTTCGGGGGTTTTTTTTTTTCTTTTTTTCGATCAGATCGTCGTTAAATTATAAGGGTTACGCTCGCGAGAATGAGAATCACATTGATCATGTGATATTTCTTGTCTGCCCGATATTTTTTTTTAGTTTTTTTTTAGTTTTTTTTTTTTTTTTTTTAGAGATTTCTGATCTTTTCAATCTATCGTCTTATCTCATCAATCATCGTCTTATCTCATCTATCGTCATTAATTAAACTCTATATTTAATAATTTCTCTATATTTAACTCTAAATATAGTAATACAGAGTTAGTAAACTATTTATTTAGTTTTCGAAGAAATCACGATTAAATGATTGCGAATTTAAATGCAATTTAAAGTTTTTTTTACACTATTGCAATAAAATTGTAAACGTGTAATAGATAATTCTATTATGACACACGACGTATCTCTGTTTGTTTTTCACTTTTTTTTTTTTATTTTTCTTTTATTACAAAGAAAAAAAAAACAAGAAACTCAATTATTGCTACTAGTACTACTACTACTACTACTACTACTACTACTACTAATATTACTATTATTATTATTATTATTATTATTATTATTATTATTATTATTATTATTATCACTATTTTTTCATCTTCCTTATCTAATCTTTTTTTTTGCCTTCTCTTTGTCGATTCAACTTTAATTGCAATACGATGTTAATTACTGATAACAGTTAATGATTCTCTTTTTAATACAATTTACGACGTATACGTGCATGCATACAAACATACACAAACACATACACACACACACACATACACATGTATATACAGGTATACAAAGACACATATTTAAAATCTAGCAAAATTTTCCATTCGAGGATAAACGAAAGAAAGAGAGAAAGAATGAATGAAGGAAAAAATAAAAGATAACAAAAGCTCGCGGTTAAGAATCCGGTGAAATCTTGTGACTCGTTTAGACCGCCGTTTCCGTAAACAGTAAAAAAAAAAATAAGAAAAAAAAAAATAGAAATATATATATATATATATAAAAAGAAATAGCCACTGTACTCGATCTTTGGACCGAAATATTGCGTAAAAAAAAAGAAAAAAAAAATAAAAGAAGAAGAAAAAGAAGAAAAAAAGGAGAAAAAAAAAGAAAGAAAGAAAAGAAAAAAAAGAACGAACGAAGATGATTTATTGTCCTCTCTGACCAAGGTTAAAGTGGGAGAGGATAAAGATCCTGTTGACAAAAAAAAAAAAAAAAAGAAAAAAAGAAACAAAAAAAGAACTTTCGCGAGTAGTTTCGGTGTGGCCAGAAAAGAATGAAGGAAGAATAAAAGAGGATGAAGAAGAAGAAGAAGAAGAAGAAGAAGAAGAAGAAGGGTATAAAAGAAAACCAAAAAAAAAGAAAAAAGAAAAATAAAAAAAACAAAAAATGAGTCGTCGGTTTACCGCATGCGAATTTTGGCGTAAAAATGAAGTGGCGGTAGTAAAAATGTTTTCAAAAAAAAAAAAAAAGAAAAAAAGAAAAAAGAAAAAAGAAGAAGAAAGAAAAAAAGAAAAATAGACAGTTTTAGACTCGATAAAGAACTGACTTTTTAAAAGAGAGAAATTAGAGAGGGAGAGTGAGAGACAGAGACAGAGACAGAGACAGAGTGAAAGAAAAAGAGAGACATATATATGGATAGACAATTTCATAGGAAACCCTTTATAAAAGTTATACGATAGGACCAGCAGAGTGAAAAACAGATCCCTCTGCAGAGATTCTTTTTCGTTGTCGAACACGAACTAGAAAATTTTGCTCGACGTAAGCGATTTCGTTAGAAAATTGGGGAAGAGGAGGGACGGGAGGGGGGGGGCAAAAAAAAAAAAAAAAAAAAGAAAAAATCGTCATATCGTCCAGTAGAGAGACCAGGACGGCAAAATGATTTACGAGTGGTGCAACCTATTCCCCAACACACGATTTCTCCTACACCCTCTAAAAACTGCTGCTTTTGCTTCTTTTCTCTCTTTTATCTTCTTTCTTTTTCTTTTTTACATTGCCGTTCTCGTCATCTTCTTCCTCTTCCTCTTCTTCTTCTTTCTCTTCTTCTTCTTCTTCTTCTTCTTCTTCTTCTTCTTCATCTTCCTCGTCTTTTTTCTTCTTTTCTTCTTCTTCTTCTTCTTCTTCTTCTTTTACTCTCTCGCGATTCCGTATCGTTATCATTTACTGCCTTCTATTCGTGCAATTTGCTCTTCTCCTTTTTATTTTTGATTATTTTTAATTTCTTTTTTAATCTTTTTCTTTTCCCTTATTTTTTTTTTAGGACGGAATTAGGATCGCGATTAAACGTCATTTATAATTCTCAGTTAGGATCAACCCTTTTTCGGGTTGATCCCCGAAGTATTGTTCATTAATAAAGGAAGAAAGATAGAAAAAAAAAAGAAAAAGATAAAGAAAAAAATACAGAAAAAAGAAAAACGTTTATTTTAATTTTAATTCCTGTCTTTTTTCTTTTTTTCTTTTTTTTCTTTTTTCTTTTTTTGGATGAAATTTTTCATCAATATTTCTGAAAGTCAATTTCTCGTAATGATAATTGACAACAAGTATATCTAACGATAATATAAAAAAAGAATTAGATTGAGATAAATATTATCTATTAAAAATTAGATATTGATAAAACTAGAAAATATTGTCTGTACTACGTACATACGTATATACAGGGTCGTCAAAGAAAATCCTTTCGTAAATCTATCGTGTTATTTGTATAACATTTTGATAAGATATATATATATATATATATATATATATATATATATATATGTACACACATACCACACACATATACGTATGTACATAGATAACAATTTGTTATTAGATATCATTTAGTTTTATTCTATTCTTATATTCGGTTATTTCGTTATTTTCGAAGTAAGATGTACTATCATATAATGCGAAGTTAAATTGTAACGTCAAAGGTTACATATTAAAGGTTATGTTAAGTTGATTAGTGTTAACGTTTAATTCATTGTAATATATATATATATATATATATATATATATATATACATATATATATATACATAGAAGATCGTATTAATAAATCAACATTCTCTTATCTTTATTGAAAGTTTTTCAGTTCTTGAAAGATTCATGTTAGAGTTAGTTCATTCGGTTTTGTTTCGTTCCGTTCCGTTCCGTTCCGTTTTGTTTCATTTCGTTCCTTTATATATATATATACATATATAAGTGTAAATATTTACATATGTTTATAAATTATAAAATAGAATAATAATAATAATAATATTATATCTTGTTTATTCAAGTTTATTTATATCTTCGTTTATTCTACGCAATATATTTTTCTCATTGCAGGTTAGGAACGAGTTCACCTATAACAAAAAGTAAATCAATGTTTTTTAACATTTTCAAATTAAATTTAAATCAAACACTACGTAATTCTTAGAATTTTTAGGCTATTGATATGCTAAATAGTTCATACATTCAATATTTTTCATAATAAAAATAAAAACTTCGAATGAATTCTTCGATATTCTCACTAATCAATCATAATCTGATCACGTGATACAACGAACTTATTGTTAAATTTTTAACCAATCAGGAATTGTATAATGGTAGAGGGTATAATATTACCGTCCAATAGGAAGCAATTCTTTATCTTTACATATATTATATATAAAAGAGCTGAAAGGAAGTTGAAAAGAATTTGTAAAGTCAGTCAGTATTCATCGTTCTCTAAAACCGGTCATTAATTAATTAATCGATCTGTACGTCCGTGATTAATTCTTAATTATGCATATGTACGAATAATAATAATAATAATAATAATAATAATAATAATAATAATAATAATAATAATAATAATTCGATATTCTATTAGATTATTTGATATATCCGTCTTTCGTATTTTAGAAAAATGAAATAAAATTTTATTGAGAAAAAGAAGGAAAAGAAAGTAAAAAAAAGTTTAATAAAATAAAAAACATTTTTTTTTTTCTTTAAAAGAAAATCTCTCCTAAAGGTAAGCAACTTAAAATCTTTGGACTCTGTTTCACTATGTTTACGTTCATTTTTTTCCCTCCAATTTATTTGTCAATCGGATCTAATCTTTTATTTTGTTTTGTATCGATCATCACACACACACACACACACACACACACACGTACATACGTTTCCTTATTCCGACACTTCTCATCGAATTCATCGGACAAATAGTAATATAGAAATATATTAAAAAAAAAAAAAAAAAAAAAAAGAAGAAAAAAAACAGACAAATCATCTTGAATATTGGGTTTACAGGATGTAATAGGATAAAAATTAAAAGAATCATAATCGAGTACGTGAATGTAGATATGCAAGGATATTCGTGTCTCGTGGAAGAAAGAGGAAAAGAAAAAAGATAAAAGAAAAAAAAAAAGAAAAAAAAAAAAAAACAAAAAAAGAGAATAAATAATAAATCAAGATGGCTCGTAAATTCGATAAGAATTTTTTCGAACAAGTATTGCGTTTAAGTTACAACGACGAAACTATCGAGATTATTGATTACGACGTTAAGAATTGTTGCGCGAAGGGTACGAATTTTTTAAGTGATTTATATCGTTTGACGTTTAAATTGAAACGATCGACAAAAACAAATGATAAGAAACATAGCGTTGTAATTAAATGCGAACCAACGATGGATTTATCGGCATTAGAAATTTATACACGACAAAATTTATTCGAAACTGAATCAAGAATTTATACCGACGTATTGAAAGAAATCGAAAGGATAATATGCCAAAGGATTGGACCTAAATTATTGTACAGTTCGAAGGATTCGAAGATTCTCGTTATGGAGGATCTTAAAGTTGAAGGATATAAAATAATGGATCAACAAAAGGGATTGTCATTGCTTCATTGTCTTTTGGTAATTTACAAAATGGCCGCTTTACATGCAGGGTCAGTTGCACTTTGCGAGAAGGTAATTTTTATTTTTTATTTCTTTTTTTTTCTTCTTTCTTTTTTCAATTTTACTTAGCAAATTAAATTAATATATATATATATATATATATATATATATATTTATTTATTTATTTTTTTTTTTATTCCACGTAGAATCCAGAATTGGCGAAGTCCTTCAATGGTGGTATACTCGTTAACACATTGGACAGTTTTCTAAAACTATCCGAAATTAATATAATTAACGCGTGTCGCGAGATACGCGATAGTTGGTCGTATGATTTTCACGAGTACGCAGACAAATTGGAAAGATTTGCCGAAATAATTAAGAGCAAAGAGGACACAGCTTGTATTTATCAATACGAAACGGATGAATTTTGCGTTATCAATCACGGCGACTGTTGGATCAATAACATCATGTTCAAGGACAACGAGTCAGGCGAGCCCAGTGATGTTTTATTGGTTAATATTCGTTCTCGTTCTCAATGAAATAAAATAAATTTTGAAAATCGTATCGTGTTTCGTCTACTTTGAGAGATTTTTCACGTAGAAAGAAAGAAAAGAAAAAAACTAAAAAAAAAAAAAAAAAAAAAAAGAAAATAGAAGAGAAAAGAAAAAACGAGAAGAAAAAATCATCTGAGATTATTTATCAAATGTATCTTAACATATGTTGTTAATTGGTTTAGAACGATCATAGATATATTCATTTTAGGTGGATTATCAAATGTCGGTATATTCGTCGCCTGCCATCGATTTGCTCTACTTCTTAAATATTTGTCCGGAAAATAATTTGAAATACGAGAAGGAGGATTATTTTTTGAAAATATACATAAGAACATTGGGAAATATAATGAAGACAATTGGTTGTATCACCAAACCACCTACTATGGAAGATTTAAAACGATCGATGTACAAGAGACGTTTGTTTGCGATTTTTTCTGGAATTGTATTATATCCACGAATAGTATCAGACGAATCTAAAACTTTTGATGAGATATTAAGTAAATCAGATGGGAATACAAAGATAAACGTTTTTAAGAAAGAAGAGGCAATCGTGTCAGTGCGTAAATGTATCAAACATATGAATCAACAGTGCTATTTCGATTGAATTATTTTATATTATGTAAGATAATTAATTAATTAATTAATTAATCAATTAATTAATAATAATAATAATAATAA
>NC_060974.1:2726502-2729002 GCF_910589235.1 Vespa crabro
GGGAAAAAGATTGAAAAAAGGTAAGAAAAGATTTCTAATGGACAATGCCAAAAGTTAGTGCCAAATATTCGGGTTAGTCGGTCATCAGCATGCGAGAAAATTCCAGTGACTCTCTTACGTGCTCATCTGATTCGTCACGACTCAGTATTGGAGAAAAGTGAAGAAGCAAAAAAAAAAAAAAAAGAAAGAAAAAAAAAGAAAAGAGGGAGAGAGAGAGAGAGAGAGAGGGGGAGAGAAAGAGACAAAAAAAATAGAAAAGAAAGGAAAAAATATCGAGATAGATGGTTATTGGCTCTTTCGTTCCCATTATCCTTGTCTCCTCTTTTCTATCGTTAAGGAGCGTTAAAAAAAAAAAAAAAAAAAAAAAAAAAAAAAAAAAAAAAAAAGAAAAAAAGAAGAACTGGAAAAAGAAAAGAAAAAAAGAAAAGAAAAGAACTGTTCCAATAAATAAAGCAAATTGTTGATTGCAATAAAATGTTCACTTTATATATTTTGCATTTTTTAATTTGATAATTATATCAATAACGATCATACGAATATAAATGTAAATATAATTGGCATCTGTTCATCTTTATAGAGAGAGAGAGAGAGAGAGAGAGAGAGAGAGAGAGACAGAGAGAGACAGAGATGTCAGAAAGAGAAAGAGAGACAGAGAGATGGTGAGGTAGAAACTACGATATATTATGAATGGTTTTAAAAAGAATGTGCCTGAGCTTTTCTTGTCTTCTTATATTCTTATATTTTCTCTTAAGACATATAAATGAATGTTGGGTTTTAATATATATATGTATATATATATATATATTGAAGTAATAACTGAAACCATCAGTTCAATGTGGTATACAAATGTTCGAAAAGTTTCATTAAAAAAAAAATTCATTAAAAAATTAATTCATTAAAAATTACGATAAATCTTCTATATCTGTATATATTGCAGATTTATTTATTAAAAAAAAAAAAAAAAAAAAAAAAAAAATAATAGTATATATATATATATATTATTTTGTATAATATTATACATGATTCATAAAAGAAAAGGACGACAAATTTTTCTACTTATAAACATATCTATGTTATCATAGCAAAATATATAAAAATGTGGATACTTACTGGGAGGTTTACTTTATTTAAAAAAAAAAAAAAAAGAAAAAAAAAAAGATCCGATGTTACGACGAATGTAATGAAGATAGGAATAGAAAAAAAAAGAAAAGAAAAAGAAACAAAAAAAAAAAAAGAAACGAACAAACGAAATAAAAAAGAACAGCCAAAAAATTGTAGACTTGACGATTAATCCAGAGCGTTTGTTCCTTTAGAAGAAGAAGAAAAAAAAGAAAAAAAGAAAAAAGTTAAAAGAAAAAAAGAAAGAGACAAGAAAAAAGAGAGTGCGAGAGAGAGAGAGAGAGAGAGAGAGAGAGAGAGAAACAATCAATTGGAAATAAAAAATGACGGAGGAACGAAGCGTTTGGCCATCTTTTCTTTACTTTTTTATTCTGTTCTTTTTTTTCTTTCTTTCTTTCTTTCTTTTTTTCTTCTTTATATTTAATATCAACTCGAGAAAAAAATCTTATTCTAAGGGCTTCAAACTAATCCTACGATTTTTCAATTTTTTGTTAGAATGGAACGTTTGATACGTCATGTACGGACTTATCCGTCAATGTCCTAGACGAGACGAATTACATCCTTTTTCTTCTTCTTCTTGAAATCCGGTCGAATTCAAAAAAAGGGGGGGCCGAGGGTAGGGAGGGAGGGAGGGGGGGGGGGGGGGCGCGCCGACATCTTTCTTTCTCTTTTTCTTTTTTTTTTTTTTTTTTTTTCTTTCAATCTTTCTTCCTTTTTTCATACTCCTCGACCGATAAATTTCAAACATTGTTGGAATATCGGCCGAAAGTGGTGAGTGGGGGAGGGAGAGGCGTGGTGTTATACATCGTATTTAGACGGTGTTTAGATTAATGGCGCTTAACCAATCGTTTAGACGAAGGGTTGAATGTCTTTTTATATCTTTTTTCCTTTTTTCTTTTTCCTTTTTCTCAAAGAGAAGATTACTGATGAAAGAAGTCAGAGATAAAGAGAGAGAGAGAGAGAGAGAGAGAGGGAGAGAAAGAGGGAGACAGTTTTTTTGATAATAGACAGATAAATGATCCTTTTCATTGGTAGGATCAAAAGTTTGTCCTCAAATGATTTCTAACGATCAAAATTATTCTAACTCGGGATTATTTCGATTAATATATATATATATATATTTTTATTTTTTTCTCTTTTTTTCTGTGATTGTAAAATTAAATTATTTATAAAATTTTCCTTAAAAAATAAGTACCATAGAAAATAAGTCCTTAAATATAAGTTTCTTTTAAAAAAGTTTGAGATACGTAAAACGATCGCTGTGGTAAACATTAAATTATATCGAATAATATATTTCTTTTGGAATCGTAGAATCATCGATCGCCGAAACATATAAAGTGATCTTGATTGAGGATCTATTTGATCTTTTTTTTTTTTTTTC
>NC_060974.1:2731502-2734002 GCF_910589235.1 Vespa crabro
GAAGGAGAATGACACCTCGGCTACCATTGTATTTGATCACATTTGTCAAGTGTTACATCTGTTACACGAAGTTGTAAAGGAAGAGAAAAATTTATGACGTTGCCGTTTGGCCATTGTGAATTTGTTTTCGAAGAAACTAGAACGAAAATACTTTTGGTTAGGAAAGCTTGGTTACATTGGTAAACATCTTATATTTGCTTAAAGTGGTCTAAATATTTTTAATAGATGCTACGTTATGGTTTAAGAAAAAAAAAAAATATATATATATATATATATGTATGTATGTAGTCTTTCAAATGATTCAAATCTTTCGATTTCGTTTATGCAAATAAATTCTACGCGATCATAATCGTCATCGTTTACGTCAAATTGTTAATAAACTTTTAGAATGGAATTAGAATAAAAAAAGGAAAAAAAAAGTAAAACAAGGGAAAAAAGAAAAGAAAAGAAAAGAAAAGAAAAGAAAAGAAAGAAGAAGAAAAAGGAACGAATAGTCGTGGGAGGCAGAAAAAATCGTGGCACTTTTTTTTTCTTTCCATTCGATTTTTTTTTTTTAAACAAACGAACGGCTTTTTCTTTCTTCCTTTTTCATTTTCTTTTTCCTTTTTTTTTACCCCTCTTTGCAATGAATTTTCTCTCCCCTTTTTCTTTTATCTGCATAACACGAGTACGTACACATGGGCGCGCGTGTATACACTAGCACAGAAGATAATTCATATGGAGTCAATGAAGATTGTATTATAGAGATTATTATTATTATTATTATTATTATTATTATTATTATTATTATTATAGAGATCACGGAAGCCAAACGCGATTATGATCGATAACGCGATACGAAGATGCCTGTTACAGGGTTCATGTAAACGTATAGAATGGCACGTGTCCTGTCGGTCGTTCGATACAAAACTGATATAGTTGTATCATTGCACGCCACGTGACACTGTACCACGTTAACAAACTCGTATTATGTATATATATATATACATATATATATATATTTCCTTCTTTCTCTCTTTCGAAACTCGAACCAACTATGGCATTTACGATCGATATTCAAGTGAAATTAGAGAGGAAGAGAGATTCTATATAAAAGGAAATCTTTCCAAACGATAGTCGAAATCATTTATTTATTTATTTATTTATTTATTTATTTATTTATTTATTTATTTATTTATTAGGGGGACCAGAAAGTAATGTCGTTTCTGTGCATGTAGATATTTGATTGTGATTAAAGATAAAAACTTGTTAAAAATTGATTCAGTTATTGAATTTAATTTAAGAAAGCGACATTACTTTCCGATCCACCTAATATTTATTCATTTATTTATTTATTCATTTACTCATTTTTTTTTCTTTTTTTTCTTTTTTTTTTTTTTTTTTTATTCTTTCATTCCTTTACTTTTTTTAATTTGTTAATTTTTTACTTTTTTACATTTTTTTTTTTTTTATCCTTTTATTCTTTTATTTCTTTTTCCGCCCCCTCATAAAATTTCTATACAATTATTAACGAATTATTAAAGAAATTAAATTTATTTCCAATGTCAATTAAAAATTTTTGGGATAAGTTACATAGGATACAACGATATTACAATTTTCATCCCTTTTCTTTAACGAAATCTTTGGAATATTTCAAAAAGTCTTCTTCCCCCTCTTCCCCCTTCACATCTCTCTCTCTCTCTCTCTCTCTCTCTCTCCCTCTATCTATCTTTTTTCGTAGTAGTAACATTTCCAGTTTCTATGTTACCAAGAAAACAGAGAACGTGAGGAAACTTTGAAGGAATATAGAAATACGGACAGAGAGAAAAAGAGAGAGAGAGAGAGAGAGAGAGAGAGAAAGAGAGAAAAAGGGAAAAAAAAAAGATAAAAAGAAAAAGAAGAAGAAAAAAGGAAGGAGAGAAAACTGGACACCCGAGATTTTTACAACTACAGTGTACGTCTAAACCAACCCTCCCTATTTATCCCCCCTCCCGTTTGTCCAAGGTGTCCCATAGCAGTGTCAATTTATTCTCTCGAAAACGTTCTCTCTCTCTCTCTCTCTCTCTTTTACTCTCCTTTTATTCCACAGATCCTGTTTGTTTCTAAGGAGAGCATTATTTGCGGCACGCAACAGAAGCAACAGAAGAAACAACATCAGTAACAACAGTAGCTGACAGTAGTTAACAATAGTGGTACCAGCAAATAGCATCGGTATCATCAGGGATGTTGGATAGAAAATTGGATGGATTTATGAATGAATGGATGGATGGGTGGATGGATGGATGGATGGATGGATGATTGGTTGGATGAACCATTCCCGTACACACACACACACACACACACACACACACACATGTACGTCGTAACGACATACCCGTTATATCCGACGCCCGTGCGTTTTAGTTTCTTCTTTCATGCGAGGGAACAAGAGAGAGAGAGAGAGAGGGAGAGAGAGAAAGAAAAGAAAAAAGAAAAAAGAAAAAAGAAAAAGAAATGAACGAGATAGTTTTCCCTTCTTTAA
>NC_060974.1:2739002-2754002 GCF_910589235.1 Vespa crabro
TAGATACATATGTGTATATATATATATATATATATATAGTGAGGAGCAATGATGCATATTCCCGTACGAAGTCGTTAGCATCTACCCAAAGGAGCCCCGTTATTTTCGCATTAAATTTACCCCACCCCCCAACGGCAATTCCCCACCCTTCTAATCTACGCAAACTACTCTTCTTCCTCTCCACCCCTTTCTCTGTCTCTCCCTCTCTCTCTCTCTCTCTCTCTCTCTTTTTTTTTTTTCTTCTTTTTTCCACTTTAACACAGACCGGTGGTGCCTCTTTCTACAACGAATAATTGTAATCACGTTAATTGTTCCGATAAAACGTTATCGATAATCGAGATTGTGATTATCTTTTTGTCTTCATTTTTTATATGGGGAACTAAGGGAATAGACATGGGAGACGGGGAATGGTGAGGTGGGAAAAGGATCGATCTTGTTCCTTCTTCTTTTTCTTTTTTTTTGTATCTTCTTTTTTTTTTTTTTCTTCTTTTCTTTTTCTTTTATCATCCCGCCTTCGAGACTCAATATACTACGTATGTTAATAAAATACGAGATGAAAAGACATAAAGTATGAGATAGGGTGGAGTTTATGGTTCTTTAATTTGTAATTTTTAACGCGCGATAAATTCCTCTCTCTCTCTCTCTCTCTCTCTTTTTCTTTTTCTCTCTTTCTTGGAAAATGGAGGAAGAAAGAAATGAAAACGTAATAGAAAGAAAACAAAAAAAAAAAAAAAAAAAAAAAGAAAAAAGAAAATAAAATGGATCGTCCTTGTCGTCGTTCATCCAAAGAGTCGGTTTTTTTTTTTTTTAAAGGATGGGAACAAATTTCTAGGATAGAACGTGGAATCGTCGAAGGAAATGAAAAAAAGAAGAAGAAGAGGAGGAGGAGGAGGAAGAAGAAAAAAAGAAAAACGAGCCAGCAGGTCATTTGTACGATGTGTTAATCTTTTGATTTTACGACCTATTTTCAAACGTGAAATCTTTACCCTCCCTCTCTCTCTCTCTCTCTCTCTCTCTCTCTCTCTCTTGCTTTCTCTAGCACGCGCATTTTTTTTTTTTTTACGAAAGTTTAGCCCTATCATAGAAAAGAGAGAGCGAGAGAGAGAGAGAGAGAGAGAGAGAGAGAGAGAGAGAACGTTTTTTTATTCGAGAAATAGTATTATAAGAAACGATCGTGCCGTTTCTCATTATCTGTTCTCTTCAATGACGTTTCTCTTTATCGCAAAAAGGATCGAACAGGAAATCTCGATCGTAAAATTTGATCCGTCGAATTCTTTTCGTATTATATCTTCTCGTGGAACCTCTTTCATAGTCACGAAGTTCTTCCGTGTTTTATGGAAAAATAAAAATAAAATTAAGAAAAGAAAAGAAAAAAAAAAAAAAGAAAGAAAAAAAAGGAAAAGAAATTTAAAAAGGAAAAATAGAAAGGGAAAGGAACGTAGGAAGATAAGAAAAAGCCTAACGTTTCGAGAAATAGAGAGAGACAGACAGACAGACACACAGAAAGACAGAAAGACAGAGAGAGAGAGAGAGAGAGAGAGAGAGAGAGAGAGAGAGAGATCGATAGATCGCAGGTGGATCGTTAGAGATTTAATTGGCATGCTAATAATCCAAAGTTACCTTCTGCCAATGATAAAACGAGAAAACATACAAATAATAATAACAATAACAATAATAATAATAATAATAATAATAATAATAATAATAATAATAATAATAATAATAGGAATATATAGAAAGAGTGCGAACAAGTATATATATATATATATATACATATATATATATATATATATATATATATATATACACAAAAAGGAAAAAAAAGCAGGAAAAGAAAGAAAGAAAGAAAGAAAGAAAGAAAAAAAACTTTAGCAGCCCATTGTAGTCGTATAAAACTGCTTAAGGCCTTTGAAGAACGATCTGTAACGAGAACGTGAAACCTTTTACATTCTGGGCTTCACCTGCCCGCGGGCAGTAACAAGGACCCTCATCGAAAAAGCTGGTCCAAACCTCCTAACAAGCTTTTGACAACAACCTTATACGATTTTCTAGATCGAGAAATACAGGATTTTGGTTGCCCCGAAACATTCTCGTACGTGACTTTGCAAGAACCGTAGGACGAGAACGACTCGTGCTATAGATTTCGTTGTCTCTCTCTCTCTCTCTCCTTCTCTCACTCTCTCTCTCTCCCTCTCTCTCTCTCTCTCTCTCTCTTTCTCTCTTTCTCTCTTTTACTTTTCTTTACGATACGCGAAAATATTTTTATAAATAAATCCCTAGAATGACGATGCTTTTTCCTTTCGAAATTTTCAACGATTGAATCTAAGATAGGTGAAACATTTTTAAACACATTCGAATAATCCCTAAACGTGTAAATGATAAATCGATTATTTTTACGTTTGATTACTCGACTAGTTTCTTCCCTCTCCACCTCACTTTCCCTTCCTAAGAAAAAAGAAAAGGAAAAGAACAAAGTGAAGGCGGGGGTAAAAAGAAATGGAAAGAAAAACGAGAGAAATGTCCGACTAATTTTGCAACATCAAAAAAAAAAAAAAAAAAAAATAAAAAAAAGAAAAGGAAGAAAAAAAAATCACTATCACTCATTTTCACGATTCGACATTATCCCATCTTCATCCTTCTTTTTTCTTTCTTTCTTTCTTTCTTTCTAATTAATAACAATTATTTGCGTTAGATAAGAACAAGATATTTGTAATTAATTTAGATAAAGATTAACGTTATTTCGAACGTTTTAAAAAAGAATTTCTCTGAAAATTTCTTTTGAACAAATCTAAATAGAGAAACAAAAAGAAAATTATTATTAACATAGATAACTTTACGAAAGGTTACAAGAAAGAGATACAGGATTGGGTATAGTTGGGATTGGAGGCTTTCGGGGTTTTTCAGGGGTGATAGGGTCAACGGGTGTATACGACGAGTATGAGTTGGTCCAGCGTAAATAATATTCGTTTATACTTTAGGTAGACGTACACACAGTTAGGCGAGACACGCGACTAGGCTTACACCCTCGCACAATGGGAAAGCTACGACCTCGTTAAGGGGATCAGCTGCTACGTATTGTCGCCTCTAACAAGCACTAAATAGAAGTATATAGAGAGAGAAAGAGAGAGAGAGAGAAAGTGAGAGAGATATTTAAAAAAAAAAAAAAGAAAGAAGACAGGAAAGAAATTTTTCTTATAGAAAAATAATCTCTAAATAAATATGACTTAAAGTACTCATGTATTCGATTTTTTTTTCTTTTCTTTTTTTTTTTTTTTTTTTTTTTGACTCGTCAAGTTCAACAACAACAACAACAACAACAACAAAACAGCGAAGGATCACTTTAAGAAGGATCATTTTCACGATCCAATTAATATAGGAATTTTTTAAATAAACGATAAGGAAGGGGGGGAAAAGGAAGTATATATAATAATAATGATAGTATTATATAAGTATACAATAAATAATAATAAAATATTTGAAAAGTTTATTTAATATATATATATATATATATATATATATATATATATGAGTCTCTTTCTCTCTCTCTCTCTCTCTCTTTATTTCTTTTTAATACATAAATACAAACATAAACACACAAAAAAAAAATATATATGTGAGAGAGACTCGTGCCAAAAAAAGGTGGAGCAAGAAAAGCGATAGATTTGTATCACAAATCTTTCACAATACTAACCTTTCTATCCCTCTTCGACCAAATAGAAAAAAAAAAGAGAGAGAGAGAGAGAGAGAGAGAGAGAGAGAGAGAGAGAGAAAGAAAAAAGATTTTCTGTTTGTTAAAGAAAAAAGCTGCGGGGTGTCTTGGAAACGGGGTATATCACCCCGGCATGTTAGACTACATGGTATGAAACGAGGCAAAGAGAGAGAGAGAGAGAGAGAGAGAGAGATAGAGAGAGAGAGAGAGAGAGTTGTTGGTAGGAACGTTAAGGGGCTTCCAATAGAAGTAACGAGGTAAAGAAGCTAAAAAAGAGAGAGAGCGAGAGAGAGAGAGATAGAGAAAGAAGACAAGAGAAGCTTAGATGTTAGGGTGAAGTGGAACGGGGACGGGGGTGGATGGTTGAAGGATATGAAGGGGTGGTTATTAACTCGTCCAACAGATGTCTCACCGCGTGAACTCGTCCTTTAAATACCTAATGGCACCCTCCTACCTTTGATACTTTTACATTCTAGCAAATCCAATTGCAATCCCTCCTATTCTACGATTTCTGCGGAATACGAACATATATATATATATATATATATATATATATAGGATGTTCAAAAATTATGGAACAAATATCGTGTTCATTGCTGAGATTAATTGAATGAAAAAAATTAATATAAATTTAAATCCATAAATGATTTGTCGAAAAGATATATGACATTTAAAAGATATTTATGATTTATTATGAGGAATTATAAGAATTATTCGACAAATTCTACTCGTTGAATTTATATTAATCGTCAAATTTTAAATATTCAAATATTCCAATAATATTAGAAATCAATATTAAATCCATTTCGATTATATCCTCGAAAATTGATTTTCCATTATTATCATATTTTTATAAATCAAATCTTTGACTTCGTACCTCATAAATAAAAGTTCAAAGGCGTTAAATCTAGTGATCTAGAAGATCCAATCTGTGATTGTTGCAAAAAAAAAAAAAAAGAACAATAAATCATTAATTCGACGAATGGATATAAATCATACATATAATAATTTTAAAAGCATATACATATATGTATATATATATATACATATATATGTCTTCAATAAAACAATTTTTGGATCAATCACTTGAACATTTTTCAATTCTATTGATCACGCTAATATATAGATATAACTTTTAGTCGTTATACTTTTTTTCTTTGAGACACCCTGTATATAAACGATACATAGTAGGTATATAGGCGTGAGAGGTTTAACAGGGGGTGCCGTTTCTCAAGCGGGATTGTATTTTCCAAGTGGAATACTCTTCGACGATAAGTAACACGCGATACATACAATTCCTCGATAATGATCCAGCAAAAATGGATTTTGATCGATCGATCGACCGACCAACTGAACACTATCATTGATCTTCTTTACCCTCTTTTATTCAACATTAATTGAACCGTGTTTCTGGCGATTGATTTTATTTTTCTTATAGATGTTCGTTCGTTCGTTCATTTATTTCTTTATTCATTCATTTGTTTGTTCATTTTTCTGATTTTTATAACGAATCATTCGATCATTGGCGACGATAGGATTTATTAATTTTTTTCTTTTCTTTTTTTTTTTTTTTTTTTTTCTTAACTTAGGGCAAAACTCGACAATTTTGTTTTCATGCAAACGAAATCGTTATTGATTTTTCTAATCTTTTATTATTATTATTATTAAAAGTTTGAGGAAAATTAGGAAAGATTTGTTTAAAAAAAAAAAAAAACAAAAAAAGGATATCTATAAATGATTATATTATATTAAAGTGTGTTGTATTATACGCTCAATGTGTGTGTGTATTTTAATTGGTCGTTTGAATTTCTTTCTCTTTCTTTTCCTCTATCTCTCTCTCTCTCTCTCTTTCTTTTTCTCTCTTGACATCGGCACGCGATCGAGTCCTTATGGCAATTACGTATATACGAAAGAATGTTCCTTTTGGCAAAAGGTGAAGATCTTCTTTTTCGAACATATAACGTACGTCATACTGACTATTCTGACATGTACAAACTAATTAGTAGCTATTCCGGAAATAAACTTTTAAATATATACATGCAGAAGTAGGTGTAGAAATTCATTCCTGGGGTGGGGGAGGGGAGGGAGGGGAAAAAAATTTATTATCCGATCTATCCTTTAATTTTTCTTTATTTATGAAGAAAAGAAAAGAAAAGGAAAGAAAAAAGAAATTAAAAAAAAAAAAAGAAAAAAAAAAAAAAAAGAAAACGACAAAAAAAAGAAAGAAGGAAAAAAAACACAATAAATAAATAAAACGAGAGATCACTTTTACTGAATACATTTGCATATTAATATTCAATTGAAAATAATTCCTATAACGTTATTAAAATACGATACAAATTGAATATACGATTGAATCTTAAATATATCCCTGTATATTAAATACAAATGTACGTTTGCCTAATTAATCAATTTTTTATACCATATATAAATATATACCTACAAATATAATATATATATATATATATATATATATGTGTATACGTGTGTGTGTATGTATATGTAAATCTATTTTTATTATTTTTTATGATAGCTCTCGGTATCTCTTTTTCTTAGACGATAAAATAAAAGCGAAGGTTTTGTGTAACTAGAATTACAACCGATAGAAATACGGTCAGCTAACATTGAAATTTATTTTAAGAAACGTGCTGCTGTTCCTCGTGCTTCTCAATCCCTTCGAAGAAAATCTAAACGACATCGTTTTTCAATGGCACACCATCGTCCTCTCTCTCTCTATCTCTATCTCTATATCTCTATCTCTATCTCTATCTCTATCTCTATCTATCTATCTATCTGTCTCTTTTTAACCAAAAAGATTTTCCTTCCTCTTGGTTACAACCATAGATGATCCTAGTTGATCTACGATCTACCGTCGGAGAAAGTTGTAAATAGGCCTTCTCATTCTCTCTCTCTCTCTCTCTCTCTCACTCTCTCTCTCTCTCTCTCTCTCTCTCTCTCTCTCTCTCTCTCTCTCTCTTTTTCTTTTGGAAGTCTCGCTTTTCACAAGAGTGCAAGGTGGCTCGTGTCACGTCGACGAGCAATACAAGCATACGTATGTATGTACGTACGTAATATGTTTCTTTGGTCTTTACGAAGGATTATGTCGTGTCCGACGAAACGTAAAACGATATTCGTAGAATACCAGTAGAGTTATATATCGGTTCCGGTCTATGAATATAGAAAGGAACAGGTTTTCGAGAAACAACGGTCTTTTCCTTTTCTCTCTCTCTCTCTCTCTCTCTCTTTTTTTTCTTTTTTTCTTTTCTTTTTTCTTTCTTTCTCTTTTCTCTTTTCTTTTTTCTTCCACCGCTTTTTTTTCCATGTGGTCTTCCCATCTCCTCCCCAATCCACCCACCCACCCATCTTTGTCACCTCTTTCTCTCTCCATCTATAAGAAATAAAAAAAAAAAAAAAAAAAAAAAAAAAGGAAAAAAAAATATTTTCTCTTTGATACATCCCTTTCGTATATATTCGATTCAATTTTGAAGAAAAACTTTTTCGATCATATATAATTAAACTCGATTTATCTAATATGTGATATAATAAATATTATCTAATATATTATATGATGAGTATATATTATAATATATGATATAATTTATTTCGATATATATATATATATATGTATGTATGTATGTAGATATAATTAATTTTATTTGAATAATAAAATATGATAATGAAAGAGACTTCAATGCTCGTCTAATAATCATTCACATTAGACAAAATTAAAATTCATCATGTAGAATATTATTAGAATATAAATAATATTAATGGAATTAGAATTTATATGTTACAAAATTTTACACGCGCATATCTAAATTCTATAATTTTTTTAATACGTATGTACATAGATATAATCTATATCATATTATCGTATCAAGCGATGAAAAATTAAAAAAAAAAAAAAAAATAAATAAATAAATAAAGAAAGAAAGAAAAAAAAATGAACAAAGCAAAACAAAAGTTAATGAAACATTAATAAAAAAAAAAAAAAAATTGAATAAATAAATAAAATAAAACAAAACGAAAATCATAAGAAGCCAAATTTATGTATAACCTGTAAAATATTTATCTATAAAGAAAGAAACAAAAATTAAGGAAAGAAAAAAAAATAATAAAAGAAGAATAAACAAATAAATAAAACGAAACGAAACAAAAACAAAAACAAAAACGATAAAAATTACAAGAAGTGAGTTCACACATATAACTTATAACATATTTATCTGTAACGAAGAGAGAATGATTAAGGAAAATTGAGCAGAAAATAAATAAAAATAAAAAAAAAAAAAAAAGGAAAAAAAAATAGAAAAAAAAAAGGAAAAAGAAGAAACATCAGAAAAATTACAATAAACTAGTTAAGATTGGTGATAGAGAAAGGGATATGAGTGAAGGGTTGTGTGGGTGAAAAAGAAAAAAAAAAAAGAAGAAAAAAGAAGAAACATCAGAAAAATTATAATGAACTAGTTAAGATTGATGATAAAGAAAGGGCATATGAATGAAGGGTTGTGCGTGTGAAGAAGGTTGGAGATTTGGCACGTGGACATGGTCGATAATTATTGGTTTAAGTGACAAGAAAGTAGAAGAGGGATGAGGAAACATTCGTTTTCAGTTTGACGTTACCATTTCGTTCCCGCTGTGAATACCGATGGAGGATTTACAGAAAGACGATAGTTACATGGATGGAAGGAAATAAAGAAATAAAGAAGGAACGAAGGAAAGGAACGAAGGAAAGAAACGAAGGAAGGAAGGAAGGAAGGAAAAAAGAAAGAAACGCAATATGCTGGTTGCTCGTAAAAATCAATCTATTCCCTCCCACCTCGGCACAGAAAAGCGGTCACAGTTAGGTAGGATACTGTTAACGCAATTCGCAATTTCGAGGTATATGAACGGTTCTCAACAGGACGCTATTGATCATTTTGAAATTTATTTTTACGAACGTATAGCGTATGGGATGGATCCTTGAGAGGAGGTCAAATAGAACGGAGATGAAATGGGGAAAAAAAGAAGGAAGGGAATTTAGGATCTATTCTTCTAATTTTTGTGTTCTTCCTGTGGCGCGACAGTTTTCCAACTAAAATAAGACAAATCTTATCTCATTTTTCTTTATCTCTCTCTCTCACTCTCTCTCCCTCTCTCTCTCTCTCTCTCTCTCTCTTTGTTTCATCTATTTTTCTTATTTATTTTTTATAAAAATCCATATCTTTTTCATATCTCTCGTTAATCTCCAAAATATCGGACTATTCTCGTGGAGATGGTGGTGGAAGGGATGAGGGATAGGGTGGAGGGGTCGATTGAATCCCCTCCCCCCGTCGAAAAAAAAGAAATTCTATTTTTTCTTTCTCCCTCTCTCTCTCTCTCTCTCTCTATTTTTTTTTCCTTCCCTTTTTCTCTTCAAAGATACCTCGGATACGAACGTCATTTTTTTTTTTCTTGTATTCCTCTTCTTCTTGTTTTATTTATTTATTTTTTTTTCTTCCTTTTTCCTTCTCTTTGTCTTTTTCTTCTATCCTCTTCAATGAGAAAAATAATAATCATCGTACGAATTAATAATTCATATTAAATTAAAATAAAAATTTCTCTCGGTAGAATGATTTAATAATAAAATAATAAGATATAATAATATTATCGTTAAAATTGACGATAAATATAATTTGTAATAAAATTTCATGAAATAAATAAAATTATATATAATATATGATTGATTATATGAAGAAGAATTATTCATACTTTTTTTTTTTTTTATCTATCACTTATATCTACACAATTTAGTTAGTAACATCAATCTAAAGTTAATTAGTTAATTTATCTAAAAGAAATAATTGATATTTATAACGTGAACGTGGAAGTAATTTAAATTGAGGTCAAAAAGAGTCCAAAATGTAAACCACTCTTGATGATTTAGAATATTCTTTTCTAAGGTTTAGCACGAGGCAAGAGACCAATCAACCAACGAACCAACCAATGAACCAACCAACCAACCAACGAACCATCTGGTACAATGGTACGGATTGAGGGGACAAAACACGAGGAACAACGATTATATATCGTTTGAAAATGGGCTCTGATGGTAAATGGTTGGTCACCGGTTTCGTTTGATTTCGTTTCGTTTCTTGAACGGACACACGCGGATAAAGAAAAGAAAAAAAAAAAAAGGAAAAAAAGGAGACAGAAAGAGAGAGAGAGAGAGAGAGAGAGAAAAGAAAGAGCGCGCGCGACTACCTCAAAATTCGAAAACTTCAAAACCATAAAGACGAAAGAGAGAGAGATATATATATATATATATATAGTTCTAGATTTTCCTCTGCGTGATACCATGAACTTTTTTTTCTTTCCTTTTTTTTTTGCTTTCTTCCTCTTCACCCTTATCCCTCCCTACAACTCTACTACCTTCCATCCCTCCTCCTCCTCCTCCTCCTTCTCCTTCATCACCTCTTCCTTCTTCTTCTCCTCATTCTACTCTTCATCTTTCTTCCCCCTCCTCCCAACCCCATTGATTCGAAACACGAGCGGCTCGTGCTACCTACAGTAATACAACTGTACAATATCATTGAGACTGACCTTTCTATTCAGTTTCGTATAATGGTCCTAAGAAACGACTGAGAGAGAGAGAGAGAGAGAGAGAGAGAGAGAGAGAGAGAGAGGTTAAAGGTGATTGTGAGAGAAAGAAACATTTTCCAGCGATAGATCATTTCTATCGTTTGATATAATCCAACGTACTCTTCAACGAATTCCCATCGAATGGTTGTAACTTTGGAAACTTCGAAGTTAACTTCGCGAAGTGTTTGAAAGGAGGAATTTTTCTTTTTTATTTCTTCTTTTTTCTTTTCTTCTTAATTCCTCAAAGGATCTTCGTTTTCCACGTTCTCTCTCTCTCTCTCTCTCTCTCTCTCTCTCTCTTTTTCTCATTTTTGATTTTCGTTCGATCGAAGATCAAAGAACGTCGAATATTGACTTGATTAAGCTAAAGGAAGTACAAATATGGCATACATCTTTTTCTCCCTTCTTTTTCCTTCTTTTTTTTGAAAATTGTCAATTCGTGTTTTTCTTTTTGCTTGCTTTCTTTCTTTTTTTCTTCTAGGTTTTTCTTTTTCTTTTTCTTTTTCTTTTTCTTTTTCTTTTTTTTTTGAAATCATCTTTTATCCTTTGATTTATTAATTTTCCACGTTAATATTGTTATTGTATTTTATTCAATCGGTGTCACGATAGAATGAAGAACTATCGTAATTAAATATTAAAAGAAAAATGAAAGGATGTTGTAACAAAAAAAAAAAAAAAAGAAAAAAAAGTGAGAAGAAAGCAAGAAAACAAGAGGGAAAAAACAAAGAAGTTTATAATCTCGTGATATTCATATAACGTGATATTTTATCGTTTAATGCAATTTAACGAACACGTTCATAAAGCACATATACATGTACACATATGTGTCATTATATACATGCAAATAATTCTTGAAAAAAAATGATAACCACATGTATATATATATATATATATATATATATATATATATATATATATATGTACATAGAGAGAGAGAGAGAGAGAGAGAGAGAGAGAGAGAGAGAGAGAGAGAGAATTTGATTTAACGTAGAAGAAGAAAAAGAAAGGAAAAAAGAAATAACAAAGTTATCGTAAGAAAATTCTAACAAAATTCTTAATTGGTTTAAATAAATAATTACAGTGGACTATAATGTTAGATTTATAACATACATACATACATACATACATACATACATACATATATACATACATACATATATACATACAACGAACTAAATAATTGTTGATTTTAAAACGATTTACTTGAACCTTCGTTCTCTCTCTCTCTTTCTCTCTTTCATTTGAGCTCAACAGATTAAAGAGAGAGAGAGAAAGAGAGAGAGAGAGAGAGAGAGAGAGAGAGAGAGAGAGAGAGAGAGAGAAAAGAAAAAAAGAGTTTATTGAGAGACGAGAAGAGTAAGGCTGGTGCCTGTCAGACGTTTGCCTGGCCGATTAGAAATGCAAGAAGATTCCAAGAAGAAGAGGAAGGATTGAAAATTTTTGTCGGTCCGAATGAAAGAAAGAGAGAGAAAGAGATACATACATACATATATATATATATATATATATATATATATATATATATATATACACACATAGGCAGACAGTGAGAGATAGAGTGAGAGTGAGAGTAAGAATGAGATAGAGAGAGAAAGTGAGAGAGTGAGAAAAAGAGAGAAAAAGATATATAGATGAAAATTCGTGTAGTATGTCTTGCTACCGAAGAGCCGACGAGATAAACAAACTCGTTCCTTCAGGGGGCAGCTTTCGGGTCTTTGATGCCCTAGCTCGTTGATTAATACCAGTACGCGGAGTGGATTTGGTATTAGTCGCCGATAGCCGGCTGCGAAACATAGACATAAGTTGATTGCAAATAAATCGAAGAAGAAACGAACTTAATGGCTTATGGGATTTAACACCATCGAGATACCATATACAAAATGTAGGGATAACAAATTTATATTTTTAATTTGATAAGATTATCGATTTGATAATTTTTTTTTTTTTTTTAAATTATCGTGATACTTTCTTACATTTTCTTTAGTTTTTTCTTTTTTTTCTTTTTTCTTTCTTTTTTTTTTTTCAACGAACGTTCGTATTCATTGTATCTTTTATTTATTTATTTATTATTATTATTATTATTTTTTCCTTTTTTTTGTGTTTTTTATCCTTACCCTCGGTCACGTTTAATACTTGTCGTTGCCGTTTAATGAATTTGTTTATTTTTTTCTTTTTCTTTGATTTGTTTCTCTCTCTCTTTCTCTCTCTCTTTCTCTTTTGTTTTTTTTTTTCATGAACGTTTGTACGCGACGAACGATCAATTCAGTTTTTTCTTCTTTTATGTTAACAATTATATGATTGTAATAATAATACTAATAATAATAACAATAATGATGATGATGATAATGATGATGATGATAATAAAAAGAAGAAAAATGTTATGAGCTTAATTTTTGCAAATTACGAATTTTAATAAGTTGTGATTGTAATTAAAAAAAAAAAAAAAAAAAAAAAAAAGAAAATATCATCATAGATATATATATATTGATTTATTGTAAATAATTGAATTATTTTTTTTTCGTCAATTTACAAATTTATTTCTCAATAATACGAATTAATATCATCAATCGATAAATAAATAATTAATAATAATAATAATAATAATAATGATTAAAATCATAATTCATTGTCACGATTCAAAATAGATCTATCATTTGTTATCATTTAATATCATTCTACGATTAATCCTGTCCATACTTAATCTAACAATAATGAAAAAACATAACGAAAAAAAAAAGAAAAAAAGAAAAAAAAAGAAACAAAGAAAAAAAGAAGAAGAAGAAGAAGAAGAAGAAGAAGAAGAAGAAAAGAATACCCCCCTGACAAAAAAAAAGGTCAACAAAGATCTATATTAAACGATCTATATGAAACGAAACAAAGAAAGAGAAAAAGGAAATGAAAAAGAAGAAAGTAAAAAATAAACAACTAGCTAACGTAGCTCGGTAGTAAGTGGAGTAATTAAAAATAAATTAAAATTAAAACAAAAAGAAGAAAAGGAAAAGGAAAAAGAAAAAGAAGAAGAAGAAGAAGAAGGAGAAGAAGAAGAAGAAGAAATCAGACAGTCAGTCAGACAGACATACAGACAGACAGACAGACAGACAGTCAGATAGACAGACATAAGAAGAAAAAGAAGAAGAAAAAGAAGAAAAAAAAGATGAATTTAGAGAAAGAGAGAGAAAGACAGATAGAGAGAGAGAGAGAGAGAGAGAGAGAGAGAGAGAGAGAGAGGAGATATCTTCACGCGGGCAGCTTCCTCTCACAGTCTCGCCACTGAGTAAACACCAAGTGGACGTCTAGTTAGTTTACACTTTGTTTTAGAGATGTTAGCCAAACACGCGGATTCGTCTTTGAAGCATACCGCCCCAACAGCACCACCAGCCGCGAGCAACCAATGTAAACCTTCCTTGAGAACGTTTTTTCTGTTTTCCTCGTCGTGTACCATAATCTCTCTCTCTCTCTCTATCTCTCTCTATCTCTCTCCCTATACTCTCTAATTCGTTAGAGTATAGAGGGAGTCATCTCAAAGAGAGACTTTCTTCTTCCTCTCTTCTCTCTTCATCCTCTTCATTTTCTTCTTTCTCGTGTGCCAGATGAAAAGAAGAAGAAGAAGAAGAAGAAGAAGGGAGGGAGGGCGAAAGGAGGAGGAGGAGGAGCGGGGGGGGGGGAGGGATCGTGAAAAGCAAATAAAACAAAACGACCTAAAGCGTTTAGGTTTTAGAATTCGGCTTTATGTCTAACCTAACGAGAGGAGAAGAGAAAAATGAAAAAAAAAAAAAACAAAAAGAAAAGAAAAAAAAAAGAAAACAAAAAAAGAAAAAGGAAAAAGAAGGCGATTTTTTGTTTTCTTGTTTTTTTCTTTTTTTTTTTCTTTTTTTTCTCAATAGGATTTTGATAATAAGCACTCTGCCTCTGATCAATTTTCTCTTTTCTTTTATGCTTTTTTTTTGCTTTTTTACTTTTTGCTTTGCTTCGCTTCGCTTCTTTACTTTACTTTAATTCGCTTTGCTTTGCTTTGCTTCACTTTGCTTTGATTTTCACGCAACTTCTATAAATCCTTTTTTTAATCTCAGATATCATTCCAATTGGTATTATCATTATGATATATAATTTCTTATTCGTTATACAGTGTTTTTAGTTATAGTTATGGCGCAAAATTCATAAAGAACGAGATGAACGACAAATAGCGACGATAACGATAATAAAATAGAGAAATAAAAAGGAAAAGAAAAAAAAGAAAAAAGAAAAAAGAAAAAAAGAAATGGATAAAGAAAATTTTTCAATATTTTAATAACAATTATAATAAGAAATTTATAATAACTATCATTCGTAATTATTTTATCAGTAAAATTGTCAGCTTAAACTATACGTCAATTGTAAATTATTTAACAATCATTATAATTACATTTATAATGATTAATTCGATAAACTTTATTATATACAGTACATACTTATCATACGTACACATAAATATATATATATATATGTATAGCAGTCGATATAAATATATTTATTCTTTTCGTGAATAATTCTATATCGTGAATGTCAAGAAAAAGAAAAAGAAAAAGAAAAGAAAAAAGAAAAAAAAGAAAAAGGAAAATGAGAAAATGAAAAATTCCAACGAAATGTATCCTCTTTCTTTTTAAATCTGTTTTCTTTCTTTTTCTCTCTCTCTCTCCCCCCCCCCCTACACCCCC
>NC_060974.1:2759002-2781502 GCF_910589235.1 Vespa crabro
TAGAAAAAGAAAAAGGAGAAGAAAAAGATCCTTTTTTAAGATCCTATCTTTCTCGTTAGATAAGAGAATGGCGTTTCTCCTTCGTAACACACATCTCCGATATCCGAAGCCGATCTATCCTGGGGAATTAACGAGGCGCTATAAATATTGATACGGTTCGCGAATGTCCTCGATGTAACATAGGCATAAACTTGAGATATACGATGAGTCAATTGGGGTTGGGGTTGGGATTGGGGGTTTGGGGGAGGGGGGAGTGGGATTGAAATGAGGGGTTTGTAAGAGTGAGGGAGAAAAAGATAGAGAAAAAAAAGGAAAGAAGGAAGGAAGGAAGGAAGGAAGGAAGGAAAGAAAGAAAGAAAGAAAGGAAGGAAAAAAAAAGAAAAAAGGAAAACGGGAGTGTCAGTCGTATCCCTTTATCGACGTAACCGAATGCCAATTATCGAGAAAAGGCGTTCGAGAAACGGGAAAGAGGAAACCTTATATATATATATATATATATATATGTATATATATAGTTGTGTTAGTATTAGTAGTCTTCTTCGGGTTGAATCCACGGATCTCTCGTGTGTCGTTTACTAAAAAAGAATATAAAAAATATTACAAGTAATATTAGGTTGGAAACTATGAAACGAGACGTTTTTGTTTAGTTATTTATTTTTATTCAACGCCCGTTTCATAGTTTCCAACGTAATATATAATTATTAGGTTGGAAACTATGAAACGAGACGTTTTTGTTTAGTTATTTATTTTCATTCAACGCCCGTTTCATAGTTTCCAACCTAATAGTAATAATGGTAGTAGTAGTAGTAATAATTAGTGATGGTAGTAGTAATAGTAACTAGTGATAGCAGTAGTAATAGTAGTTAGTGGTAGTAGTAGTAGTTAGTGGCAGTAGTAATAGAGGATAACTATCATATTATCGCGTTGGTTGCTTTATCCTATTTTTCTTTTTTTCTCTTTTTTTTTTTTCTTTTCTTTTTCTATTTTATTTCTTTTTTCCTTTCTCTTTTCTTCTTGTTTTTCTCCTTCATTTTTTTTTTTCTCCTCATTTCTTACTTTTTTCCTCTTCCTTCTTTTCTTTTATTTGTCAATACGTAAAATAATTTAACGATTAATGTGAGAATGATGAAGTTGTTTCAAAGGGAGAAAAAGAGAGAGAGAGAGAGAGAGAGAAAACAAAAAATACGAAAATTAAACAAAAAAAAAAAAAGAAAAGAAAAGAGAGAGAAAAGAATAAGATGGATATATTTCCATTTTATTTTTTGTTTCCTTGCTTTTCTCTTTTCTTTTCTCCTTTTTGTTCTGTTTTTCTTTTTCTCCCTTTTATTTTGTTCTTCTTGCGTATGTATGTGTGTGTGTGTGTGTGTGTGGTATGGAGAAAGAAACGAAATAAAACGAATAGTAAATAATAATTTCGCTTTGCAAAGAAAGAAAAGAGAAAAAAATTTAATAGATAAATATAAAACGACATTCTACGTAATATTTTTTATATCTTTCTTTCTCTTTTTTTTTTTGTTCTTTCTTCTTCTTCTTCTTCTTCTTCTTCCACTTCTCCTTCTTGTCTCGAAAATAATAATTTTAATGTTTTGAAACGAATCACTTTCTCTTTAATAGTAACCCTGTTAAAAAAGATTCTAATTATTGTTATTTCGTCGTCGATTAAAAAAAAAAAAAAAAAAAAAAAGAAAAAAAAAAGCGAAAGAACAAAAAAAAATATATATATATATATAAAAAGAAAAAAAGAGAAAAGGAAAAGAAGACAAGAAGTAGAGATAGAAGAGAAGAAAATCGCGTTCCTTCTCATTTATTTATTCCTCTTCTTTCTATTTTTTTCTTTCCTTCCTTTCCTTTTCATTTTTATCTCCTTCTTATTCCCTTGAAATCTCACAAACTCTTTCACCCCTTCATCCCTCACTCTTAACCCTTGATCCTCACCTCCTTCGTCCCTCGCTCTTCACCCCTCATCCTCATCTCCTTCGTCCCTCGCTCTACACCCTTCATCCTCACCTCCTACGTCCATCGCTCTTCAACCCTCATCCCTCACTCTTCACCATCCCTTCCCAAAGATCTAAGAAAAATATCCTTTCCATTGTCCGATCCGTTCGACGATATATTTATAATAATGGGCCCTTATAAATGTGGTTTTTCGTGTGGCTGACATAACGTCAATCGTCATCCCTTTTGATATTTTTTTTCACTTACTTACTTATTATTGATTGACGTCAATAAAATGGACCTTCAGAAATAAAATAAAAAAAAAAAAAAAAGAACAAAAAAAAAGAAAAAGTAAAAAAAGAACTTTACGACGTTGTATCCATCCATCCCTCTTATCCCCTTCATCCCTTCTATCGTTCCGTTCGAACGTTAGAAAATGGGAGAGGGCGGGGTGGGGGGACTGGGAAAGTAAAAAAAAAAAAAAAAAAAAAGAAAAAGAAGAAGAATGAAAGAAGAAAAAAAGGAGAAGTGAAATAAAACAGGATTTATAAGCCTTTACACTCGCAATCGGACATCTTTGTCTATTTACTCCCTCCCACCCGCCCCTCCTCCCACCTTCTTCTTCATCCCCCTTTCGTTCCTCTTTTGAAATGCTTTTTTTAATGCTCTTGGCCTCAAAGTAACACTCGCTACAAGGTCATCCTATTTTTCAACGAACCTTCCTTCCATCGTCAATGATTATTTTTTTATTTTTCTTTCTTCTTCTTTTTTCTTCTTTTTTTTTCATTTTTTTTCTTATTTTGCTTTCTTCCTTTTTTCATTCTCTCTCTCTCTCTCTCTCTCTCTCTCTCTCTCTCTCTCTCTTTCTTTCTATCAATGGCAGCTTATAATGACTCTGTCCTTCTTTTATTTATTTATTTATTTATTTATTTGTTAATGTTTTTTTTTCTGATCAATCGATTCATACATACTTTTCGATAAATAATATGTATATATATATATATATATATATATATATATATATACATAAGCAATAATGTGAGATTTACTTTTAAGATTGACTTTGTACGTAAATAAATAATTTTTTTAATCTTCTTATCGAAAATAAGAAAATGAAAAATAAAAAGGAAAACAAAAAAAAGTAAGGAAAATTAAATACCAAGGAAAAATAAACGAAATAATGAAATGAGTTTCATTCAAAAAATACATCGTAAATAGAAAATACAAGATATCTTAAGAGCTCGTTGATTTTCTCGTATATTTTTTCAAAGAAATATTATTTGTTATCAATATATATATATATATATATATATACATACGTGATTAAATGTATGTATGTAAGTTACATAAGTATGTTATTACATGGAAAGAAGTTAATACAGGCCGATGTTAAACCGATGTTAAGCCCGTTGTGTATTCTCTTGCTCGTTCAACGGCGGACGTTGAGCGAATTGAATCAGTTAGTCGGACGACATTCTATGATCCATCTTTTGTGCGTGCAAATATTGGCTTTTTTTTTTTTTCTGTCAACTCTTTTCTTTTTCCTTTTCTTATTCTTTTTTGTTGTTGTCAAGTCCGCTTCGTTATATTAGAATCAATCGCTTTAAGAATTTAACGAGCGTTCTTTTCAACGTACCTTTGTACATCAATGGAGTCCATCAAGGCTAAGTGTCTAGTGTGGCCCACAGTATTCGACTATTTTATCAATTGCGTTTCCTTCGCGAATTAAGAGAGATAGAGAGATAGACAGATAGAGAGAGAGAGAGAGAGAGAGAGAGAGAGAGAGAGAGAGAGAGAGAGAGAGAGAGAGAGAGAGAGAGGCAGAAAGAAAAAGACAGAGAGATTGAGAGTAAGAGTGAGAGAGAAAACAAAGAGAACAATATATATATATATATATTTGATAAAATAAAAATATATTGTAAATATTTGTAATTTGTTCATCGACGACGTATGTTCAAGGACAACAATTTTTTTTTTTTTTTATTACGATTATATACTATATATAAAGAAATATTGTATAATGATTTTTCGAGAAATCTTTTGTGGAAAGATATTCTTAATATTCTTACAATTAAGAACGATCAATTTGAGAATCTTATGACGTTTAAGAGGTCAGTAGGATTAGACAGAAAAAAAAAAAGAAAAAAGAGAAAAAAGAAAGAGAGATAGAAAATATAAATAAATAAATAAATAAATAAATAATTCAATCAATCAATCAAATCAAATCAGATAAACGAAAGGAACAAGTTTTATTCGATAGCTTACTTCTTATGTTCTCTCTATTCGTTTGTTGAGAATGAAAAATAAGAAGAAATGAAAAGTTAAAAAAAAAAGAAAAATTGGAAGAAGTAAAGAAAAGGTAAGAAAGATAAAAGAATAGTAAAAATAAAAAAAAAAAAATTAACAAAAAAAAAAAAAAAACAAAAAATAAAATAATAGAAAACAATCAACTTTCCATTTGAAAATAAATCCTTAAATGCAAAATGTAAGAAGTTCTAAAGGAGTTCATTGATTTCGTTGGATTTTCTTCTTCTTCTTTTTTTTTTTTTTTCTTTTTTTATTTGTTTTTTCTTTTTCTTTTTCTTCAAAGAAATATTAGACTCAACTAAGTAGCCATAGATTACGGGTTCTAATAACTTCTAACAACAACGACAATCCAGGGATTGACTTTTTTTTTGATTATTTTCATACGCGACTTTTAACTTAATCCGGTTATGGCTTTTGTTAAAGAGAACGAGAGAGAACGAGAGAGAACGAGAGAGAACGAGAGAGAACGAGAGAGAACGAGAGAGAACGAGAGAGAGAGAGAGAGAGAAAGATTTCCCTTTACTTTTAGAAAGATTTTTCCTTTACTTTTCGTAATCCAGATTAAGGTTAACCACTGAGAATAAAGTGATCGAGGCTGAAAGAGGAAGGTCAGGTGAAGAGGTTAGATGTTGAGGGGGAAGTTGGAGAGGCCAGAGAAAAAGGGTGCTTCCCAGTGATATATATAAGCGACAAAACTATTTAAATATTTATTGTTATATTCGTTTTCATTCAAAGACTATATTTAATGAGCTATATTTATAATGCGTATGCAACATTGAATATTAATAAATAATTTATTATTTTTTCTTTCTTCTTTTTTTTTTTTCTTTTTCTTTTTTTCTTTCCTTAATTCCTTTCTTTTTTCACGCATATCTCACATACGATCTCTCTCTCTCTCTCTCTCTCTCTCTCTCTCTCTCTTCGATCGATACGTCACAATTTTTGTTTTCTTTTCTTCTTCTTCTTCTTCTTCTTCCTTTTTTTCTTCTTTCTTTGTTTTTTTCGTTTTTTGGAATTTTTCTTTTTTTTTTTTTTCTTTTTTTGTTTTACGTTGTATACTCGAGAATCGACGTATATAATCGAAAAATTTTTGGATCTTGCCTTTTCTTTATTATTATTATTATTATTATTATTATTATTATTATTATTATTATTATTATTATTATTATTATTATTATTATTATTATATTATGTCATTATTATGTTTATTATTATTATTATTTTTTTTTCTTTTGTTTTGCTTTCCTTTTGTATTTTCATTTTTTCATTTTTACTTTCCGTCGTTTTCCTCCGTCGAGGAAATTATTTTTTTCCTTCAAACTTGACCCTTATCAATCTCGATAAAAATTTTTCTTATTAAATTTCATTCTTGACATCAATATCAAATATTAAATTTCTATCGGGAAAAATGATCGTCGTTGATATTATCATTTGTAATAATCGCATTGATACGAAAGATTTCCTTTTTCTTTCTTTCTTTCTTTCTTTCTTTCTTTCTTGCTTTCTCTCTCTCTCTCTTTCTCTCTCTCCCCTTCTCCTCCCTTTCTAACACGTCCATCAGAAAATTTATCGAATGATCTCATTGCATATGTCAAATAATCTCTTTTTCTTTTTCTTTACCATTAAATCATTCCCTGCCATTGCCTTTTTTTTATTGGACGATCATACTCATGCCATAACAAACGAACATGTTTTGGGATAAAAAAAGAAAAAAAAAAAATCCATTCAATCTTTATTTGACACCTCTCTCTCTCTCTCTCTCTCTCTCTATCTCTCTCTCTCTCCCTATTTTTCATCTTCCTCGTCATCTTCTATTTTCTTTTCTTCTTCATTTTTCTTTTCTTTTTCTTATTTTCGTTTTCATTTTAATTCGAAGATGAGACTCTTTTCTCAATGGATTATATTCAATCGTTAGAATCCTTTCGAGAAATTCAAAAGCTTAGCTCGATAAGTTTTCAACAAAATCGCCTTAAAAAGGTAGAAGAAGATTTTGCATCGTATATCCGACCATGTGAGAAGTGGTGTGTGTGTGTGTGTGTGTGTGTGTGTATCGTTTTAGAAATCCTTTTAAAGGATTTCTATTTTCTTTCTTTTTCTCTTTTTTCTTTCCTCTCTCTCCCTCTCTCTCTCTCTCTCTCTCTCTCTCCTCTTCTTCCAATCTCCTCAAACTAAATCTAACCCCTTTCTTCCTCCTCCTCCCCCATCTCTCCCTCTCTCCCTCCCTGCATCCCTCATCATCTTTTTTCACGTTACCGCGAGAATTTTAACCCGTTCACCACAGGGATCATCTCCGTATAACATGAAAACTTTTTGAAACGAGGGGTGAGATTAACTGTTTGTGATCTGTCGACCTTGGCCTCTCTCCCTCTCTCTCTCTCTCTCTCTCTCTCTCTCTCTCTCTCTCTCTCTCTTCGTTGACGACGAAATGTTTGTTCTCCATCGACGTGGAAAAAGTCGTAGGTAGGACTAAGCTCAAAGAGTATCCATAGATTTTCCCATAAGGCCTATGAACGCGGTGCCCAGATCTTTACGTACAAGGATCATCCGTTTGAATCTGATCCTCTTTTTTTTTCTTTTCTTTCCTTTTTTTTTTTTTTTGAATCTCTTTGACAGACTAATAGAAAACAAAATCTTTGGTCTCTTTTGTGTCACTTGTATTACTCGAAGAAGTAGCAACCATCATACCTAAGACCATGTGATCTTCGACTTGACTTTCGTAAATGTGATTCTCTTCGACACTGCGATGCAATAAGAAGAAAAAATAAAAAAGAAAAGAAAAAAGAAAGAGGAAAAAACAGAAGTAAAAAAAAAATATATATATATATATATATATATATATATATATATATATATATGAGCCGTTTATTTTGATAGTGGCCTAACTCCATTTATACTTAAATCAATAAATGAAAATGAAAATTTTGAAGTCCTGAATTTATTACCACGTTGGGGTAGTTCAAGAAAGTACAAAAATATTGTATTAACATCACTGTATGAAAATATCAGACAAATTGCAACAGCAAAATTCAAGGACATAATTGACCTATTAGAATATATACCATCGGAACATCATGATTTCTTTAAATCCCTTTCACACACACAAAATCTAGATGAGTAGTAAATTGTTTTGTAATAAATTTATGTTTGTAATTTTGTATGATATGTAGTTAAAAAATGTTTTGAATCTTATAAATTATGTTTTCGAAGTATTTTAAAGATATGTAAAATAAATTGAGTATTGTTTTTTTCACTTTGAAGCATTATTTGAATTATTCTACATTTTCCCTTTTTTCTTTTTTTTTTCTTTATGATAACAATAACGTCGAAGAGAATGAATTGCCATTATCGTTAACGTTAATGAATTCTTATTGAAAACATCATTATCGCAATTTTCACTTAATGATTGCACAGAAACATAATTTTTGCCATGTTCATGTGTATTTGCTTCCATAGTCAATACCGATAGCTTTCGCTGGACGCATATGTGCGCCCAAAGTATTCGAAAGGTTAAAAGTATCATCACAACATGATTTATCTCATCGCGGTGATTCCCATGGTAGTAGAAAATTGTACATATAGTGAAAGTTGTTAACTACTGACTATATGTCTATTGCGTAGATGACTACAGACTATAAAGATTATACATGATTATAAGGACTATAAATGACTATAAAAGACTATACTGACTATACATGACTATAAATGACAATACTGACTATCGACTATATGATAGATAAAGTTACTTACTATATGCCCGCCCCCACCAGTTCAGCCCCCACGGGACCAGTTTAGCCCCGCCCCTCCTATCCAAGCCACGCCCCCTGGGGTACTTGGCCCCGCCTCCTGCCTGTTTAGCCCCGCCTCCGAGGTACTTGGCCCTGTCTCCTGTCAGTTTAGTCCTGCCCTTGGAGCACTTGGCACCGCCTCATACCATTTTATCCCCGCCCCTTAGACACTTGGCCACGCCCCCGAGGTATTTGACCATGCCTCCTACCATTTTTGCCCGCCCCAGGGTACTTGGCCACGCCTCCTACCATTTTAGCCCCGCCTCTGAGGTACTTGGCCACGCCTCCTACCAGTTTAGCCCGCCCCCTGGAGCACTGGGCCCCGCCTTCTGCCAGTTTATCTTCGTCCCTGTGTATTTGGCCCCGTCTCCTACACGTTTAGCCCTGCCTCCTATCAGTTTAGTCTCGTCCTCCTGGGATACTTAACTCCACTCCCTACCAGGTTAGTCTCGCTCCCTGTGTCATTCTTTCTCTCTCCTTCTTAGTCTCTTATAGTTCAAAAGAAGTTCTTCTAAATTTCAGGGAGAAAGACTTTAAATGGCCTTATAAAAATTTAAATCGTCGTTCGTCTCATCTTAAGGAACTCTTTACGAACAGATGTTCCAATATGCACTTGCGCAAAAAGATATATAAATCAATCATATCATAACGATTTAATTGATAAGCATGATTTTATTATAAATAATATTTTGTTTTAAATAACATATTAATTTTTTTTGTTTACCGATAAGTGTAAAAAAAAAAGAGAAAAAAAATATAATACTTAATCGTACAAATAAGACTTTATTATTTAAACGTTGTTTTCCATTGGTATATAATTTTAATTTGTAAAAACAAAAAAACAAATTATTTTTCGATGAAGCACTTGAACATGAATCATTGTAAAAATTATTATACAAATAAATGAAAATCTTTGAAGTAAAAAGAAATAAAAAATATTTCTTTATAATATAAAATTTTCTATAAGACATCAATGAATGAAAATGAACATTTTAAAGTTCTGAATTTATTACCACGTCGAGATAGACCAAGAAAGTTCGAAAATATTGTATTGACACCACTGTATAAAATCGATCGAATCAATTCGTATTAGAAAATCTTTGATATAATACGTGTTTTTAAATCAGATCAATATGATTACAATATTTACAATAGTTGAAAAATTATCAATTCAATATCAATTCAAATATCAATATCATTGACCTGATACAAAAAAAAAAAGAAAAAGAAAAGAAAATAATTAAATCGATCAGATATATATATATATATATATATATATATATATATATTTAAACAAAAGGGAACAAGAACATAAGTAAATAAATATACAAATAAAAGAATAAATAAATAAATAAATGGACGAATAAATAAGAAAAATAAATAAAATAAAATGAATAAATAACCGAATAAATAAATATATAAATAAAATAAATAAATACATAGACGAATGAATAACAAAATAAATAAAACAAAAGGATAAATAGACGAATAAATAAATAAAATAAAATAAATAAATAAATAAATAGTAGGAAGCTTTACTTTAATATTAGAAGAATACACGGAAATAGAATAGAAAGGTATCGCCAACTTTCCTCACTCTCTTCACTTCCCTTATTCTTCCGAAAACACTTCTCACCCCTTCTTTTTCATCCCTTCTAACATTTCTTCGGTCCCGGTCGTCTTCTTCGATCCTCTCGATCATTTCTCCTCGTCCAATCAGGAATGTCCAAAGGAAGAAGGAAAAAAGAGACAGAAAGAATGAAAAAGAAAAAAAAATGAAAAGAAAAGAAAAGAAAAGAAAAGAAAGATACCAAGCCGAAAATTCGTAGCTTTTCCGGAGTCTTTGTCGGGCAAATAGACTCGTTTGTTGGTCCACTTCGTGTGTATACTTGGGGGTCTACCTGACGCACGACACGAGGAGTGTCCTTCGGCTTCTGGAAAAAGTTGAAAGATAGATAGCTTGGGAGATAGAAGGCAGGGGAGGGAAGGATTGGGGGCGGGGAGGGGAGGATTGGAGGCGGGGGAGGGGAGTGAAGAGGGACGAGGTGGGGAGGTGGAGCCGACGGACGGACGGATGGGTGACGAAATAATGGCAAACCAAAAAGAAGAGGAACTGGAAGAGGAAGAAGAAGAAGAGGAGGAGGAGGAAGAGGAGGAGGAGGAGGAAGAAGAAGAAGAAGAGGTTTTGTACAAGAGGGACGAAGAGAAGAGATATACCAAGATAGATATCTTATTCCTTGATATACGTGTGCTTATGTATTTGTGTCTGTGTGTGTGTGTGTGTGTGTGTGTGTATGAATCTATCTAGGTGTGTATTACTTCTTTCGAAAAGGTCCGTGACTAATGCAACGACGAGTGCATGGCGAATTTAGATCAGCGGATATACTTCGAGATAATGACGTAATGAGTGCTGGGATTTTGAACATTCGATGCGCTCCTTTTGAAACTGTTCAATTGTATCTATAATACTTTCATCTTCTTTTTTTTTTCTTCCTTGATTTTCTTTCTTCATCTCTCTGTCTCTCTCTCTCTCTCTCTCTCTCTCTCTCTCTTTCTGATTTTGATCTCTCTTTTTTGTTATTATTTTTTTTCCTTTTTCTTAAAAATTGTGAGAAGAATATTTTAATATTTGAATATTCTAAAAAAAAAAAAAAGAAAGAAAAAAAGAAAAAAACAAATGTATAAATTTTGTTTGTTTGTATCAATTTATATTATTATTATTGTTATTGTTTATTATTATTATTTTTTTTTTTTTTTTTTATTGTTACTATAAATATTATTTTAAATAAGTTTTGTTTTCACAGTTATGAGGCCCAATTTGTAATGAATTTTTATTAACTTCTATATTCCCTTCCTTATTTCATTTTCTTTCTCTTTTGTTTTCTTTTTCTCTTGAATGTTAATTGATCAACGAAATGGGTATAAAGTCATTTTCTTTTTTTTTTCTTTTTCCTTTTTTTTTTTTTTTTTTTTTTTTTTCAACAAAACTTAAAAACCCACGAGGATTAAAATCGATCGAAGATATCCATCGATCCTTTATCTTTATCTCTTTTTTTTTTTTTTTTTTTTTTTTTTTTTTTTTTTTTTTTTTTTTATTGTTGTTGTTCTAACGAGCAGACCATTCGTTAATTCTCCGTATGATTCGTTTTTGTTCTCTTTCTTTATTTTTCTTTCTTTTCCTTGTTACATATATACATATATACACATATGTATATATATATATATATATATATATATATATATATATTTCTCTTTCCTATACATTGAAATTGCAGGGGACACGTGTGGAACGAGAGAACGTAGGAGGAAATGGAAGCTCATTGAATTTGTGGATCGCGACGAATGCGGTATTCCGAAACGATAATGAAGCAATGAACGTTCCGGGGCTACGATTGGTCGCGGTTGTCCACGTCTTTTATTTTCTTCCTTTTTCGTAAAGCGTGAGGAGGGCCAGCGTAAAGGAAAAGAGGGAGGGAGGGAGGGAGGTAGGGAAGGAGGGAGGATGCCACCCCACAGCAGGGGGTGAAGAGAGAGGGTGAGCGGCGAGTGAAACGTGCCTTTGACCTCGTCCCTTGCATTTCTCTTTTCCTCTTTCTCCTTTCTCTTTTCTTCTTTTTCTCTTTCTGATTTTCATTTTCTTTGCCTTCCCTTTTTATTTATTTCTTTTTTTTATTTTCTTTCTCATCCTCTTTCTTATCCTTACCATCGTTCTATTTCTTTCAATTATTATTATTTTTTTTGTTTATCATAATATCCCCCCTATTCGATATCGTCCCACTCCCTCCTCCCTACCGCCCCCCCCCCTCTCTCTCTCTTTCTCTCTCTCTCTCTCTCTCTTTCATTTTCATGTGATGTTAGATTTGTGTGAAGTAAAAAAAGAAAAAAAAGAAAAATAATAATAAAAAAATAATTTTTGAAGAAGAAAGAATTGAATAATAACAAACGACGAATATAATAAGAACAATTGGACGATTCGTTTAGGAATGCGAAAGTGTAGGAGAGAAAGAGAGGGAATATGTGTCCGTGTGTGTGTGTTTGTGAGAGATATATATATATATATATATATATATATATGTATATAGATAAAGGATAGAGGTAAAGGAACGCAGGGACGCAACTAAATCTACGGTTCGCCACGGGGTGACGACGTTTTTCACTGTGGGGGGGCCCACCCCAGGTCTCGAAAAATCTATAAAGATGTTAGTATAGACCGGCACTGCAAAAAAGAACTTCTTCTTTGGGATCCTTCTAGCCGAATATCCTTCGAAAGAAAAATTTCGAAAGATACTGATGTATTAGTACCACTAAATTTTGCTACCTCAGCAACACCCTCAGTCTCCCTCCTCTCTCTCTCTCTCTCTCTCTCTCTCTCTCTCTCTCTGTCTCACTTTTTTTCCTCGTTAAGAGACTATTTAAGAAAATATTATTAACGATGTGTCCTTGAAATTTTTTTACAATTGGTTAAATTAATGATTAATCTTAATTAATCTTATTAGGATGTAAACGAAATTAAAATTAAAATTAAAATTAAAATTAAAATTAAAATTAAAATTAAAATTTTCTTAAAGGATATTTCGTGGTTTTTTTTTTTTTCTTTTTCTTGCTAATTCGAGATTAGGCGAAAACTATCGTTAGTTAAAAAAAAAAAAAAAAAAAAAGAAAAAAAAAGAGAAAAAAACAAAAGAGAATAAAAATAATAAAAAAAAAACAAGTGAATAGATCATGATAGAATAATATTTTTGAAATTATTCGATTGAAAAATTATTTAAAAAAAAAAAAAAACAAAAAATTATATATACATTCACATATATATGTATTAATTAAACTACTACTACTACTATTAGATATATGTATATTTATATAATTTTTCTTTATACCTCTGTTTATAATTTAATAATTATATTTAATATGTCATATCGAAAAATAAATCCGTAAGAAATTTCTATTAATATTTTAACAAAAATTTTAATATAAGATTTTAATACAAGATTCATAATTATTATTCGTTAAACGTAATCCCATAATAAACGTAAATTACGTTATTACATTTTATATACATACATGTTGAATATATTTAACATGATGAAATTAAAATCACTATGGTGGTGGTCCCATTTGAAAACGAAATTATCCATTTGATCTTATAACGTTTCCTTTTGGACCGTCGCTATTATAGTCCGACCACCTTTAAGCATAGTTTCCTAGATCGAATCTATTTAAGGGGAAGAAGTAGTGGGGGGGAGGGGTTGAAATGGAAGAATTGTCGAGTGGTTAGATCTTTTAAAGATTTATGAACTTTTGTATTTTTTGTTTCTATCTATCTATCTATCTATCTATCTATCTATTTTTTTTTTTCGTAGACAACGAAACAGCGAAATACACACACACACACACACACACACACATATATATATGTATATACATACATCAAAAGAAACCGACGAGTCAAACTCTCGAACGCGAGAAGAAGAAGAAGAAGAAGAAGAAGAAGAAGAAGAAGAAGAAGAAGAAGAAGAGGAAGAGAAAGAATATTAGATGTTAGATGATATTAGAGAGCCGCGGGTGATCATTATATCTTATTTCGTATACGACGTTTCAATTGGATTAGAGAGGAATGTAATGTAACAGGCCAACAAGCGTCGTAAAAAGTTTTGACCCGATCGAACGCGATTTGTCTTTGCACGTGAGTAAGGGTTAGTTATATAATATATGTATATATATATATATGTGTGTGTGTGTGTGTGTATGTGTATAATATACTTAAAATTGTCTTATATACGTACGTCTGTATCTAACGAGCTTCAATTAAATTATCGATCTAACATCTACGATTCTTTCTTTTTTTCTGTTTTTTACTTAGACAAGTTAAGAAAAAAATAAAAAAAAATAAAAAAAAAAAGGAAAAAGAAAAACAAACGGCACATTTCGTCTAATATTTAATTAGAAATACACGATCGATACGATATAATTCATTTCAAATCAGACAAATTCTTTGATTATTACTTTTTTTTATTACTTTGATTATAACATTTAAATATTTCCCAATAATTACAGAATTTATTTGAGAGAATTAGCGAGGTGATTAGAAAAGGTCGAGGGGGAGGGGAGAAAGGGTAGAAAGAAGGATCGAATTTTTTAAGAATAACAAATCAATTTGAATTTCGATTAAATCGTCGAATTTAGGAGCATCGGAAGAAAAAGAAAAAACAAAATTTTCGATTCAAATAAAAATAGAAATTAAATCTATTAAATCCTTCTCTCTCTCTCTCTCTCTCTCTCTCTCTTTCATTCTAGACACGAAATATTCGTTCAATAATCGATCCATTTAAATAAATATTTGTTTACAATATTTAACATTAGTTAGTTACATATTAAACGTCGTACATTTAGAACAACGATGATTGAACGACGCATGTTTCATCCCCTTTTCAACCCCCCCGACTCTCTTGATTACCCTTCCAATAAATGAAATAGAAAAAGAGAGAGAGAGAGAGAGAGAGAGAGAGAGAGAAAGAGAGAGAAGGAAAGAAGAGAAGAAAAGGAAAAAATAGAAGTGACATTTGGATCCTATAGTAGAGTAACCACCAGAACACCCCTTCCAAGCCCGCCATCCTCGAGGGAGGGCGTAGAAGTGCGGAGTATAGATACGCAGGGATTTGTTTGCACACGCGGCCTTATATGAGAGTAGCGTTGCGGCTGCGCTCCCCCACCCAAATGGCGTGTAACAACACACCCTACTGGTCGTAGGTATAATCCAAGTTGGCGAAGAAGCAGTAGAACCCGTCTACTACTTGCTAGCCCCAGATTCTAGGGAGTGGTGGTACCGACGATAGGAGCGGTATAGTGGAGGGAGAGAGTAGGGAGCGGCTTGCTAACTTTAACCCCCACCCTATCCAACAACTACCGCCACCACTACTACCACCACTACTATCATATTATCATTACTACTACTTCTATTACTACTACTCTACAACTACTACTATACTATCACTACTACTACTACTAAAATCCATCACCATTACCAACACCACACCATTAAAGTCGATGTATTCTCTTCCTTTACCATGCGCGCTGTTTGCATTGTTTGCTGTCAAACATTGGACGGAAAACATGATCAAGGTGAGGTGGGGGGGATTTAGAAGCGTTAGGATATACGGTATCGTGGGATAAACTGTATCCCGATTGGTCCGTTCGTTGTCACTACGTTCGAATTGAATACACAGTAGGCGTGACTAAACGGTTGGTATAAGAAGGTACGTGGCGGGGGAAATGGTCAGAACGCTCTGATGCTCCGTAGGAGCGCCTCGGTCTGGTCTGTTTATTTTTATCATTACTCGTCGTTGTCGTGGTCGTTGTTGTTGTCGTTGTTGTCGTAAACAAGAAAAACGTCATTGTTATTCGTCGTCGTCCTCGTCCTCGTTGTAATTATTGTTTTACCGTTGTTGTTATTGTTGTTATTGTTATGATGATGATGATGATGATGATGATGATGATGATGATGATGATGATAATGATGATGATAAGACGGTGAACTTTCGTGTGAGAAATTTTTATTTCTCGCGTTATAAATACTTCGTACAAGATTGAATAATACCAAAAGGAAAATAAGTGTGTTATCGTGCATTTATTGTGTTACAAGGAATTGAGAAGGGGGGGTGGGTGGGAGGGAGGGACGGAAGGAAAGAGACAGTGTACTCGTTTAAAGGAGTAAAGAATGGAAAATTACGAACAAAAAAATTAAAAAGATAAGAAACAAAAAGTACTGTTAAAACGATCAATTGGATAAGTGTTTATTAATCGTAATTAAAAGAATAAGGAAAAAAAATCAAAAAACAAAAACAAAAAGGAGACACCAAAAAAAGGAAAAAATCTTCACGTTTCGGATTAGAAATTCTTTCGATTATCGAGTGAGTTGAGTAAAAGAAGAAGGGGGGAGAAAAAAAGAAGATTATTATGGTTAACATGGAAGCTTCAAACGAACAGCACACGGTGACAGCATCGCCACCACCGCGAGCTGCCCTTAAAAGTAGTTTCAGTATTAGGAGTATATTACCGGAAGCTTGTACCGGAGGTAACACTACTCCAGTACCGTCGGCGATTCAATCGATATCATCTGACGCTTCACACGCCGATGATAGCGATGATTCCAGTGATTTGGATGTAACCGGTGATGGTACAGAGACACCACCACCATTGGACTGTTCAAGAAATTCATCTAAAGCGAATCATAACTATCCGACGGATGATCAACATGATATTACAAAAGAAGAACAACATCAGCAACAACAGCAGCAACAGCAACAGCAGCAGCAACAACAACAGAACGAGGTTAAAAAAAAAACGGAGAAACCACCATACAGTTACAATGCATTGATAATGATGGCTATACGTGAAAGCCCGGAAAAACGTTTGACTCTTAACGGGATATACGAATACATAATGAGGAATTTTCCTTATTACGAGAACAATAAACAAGGTTGGCAAAATTCTATCCGTCATAATTTATCATTGAACAAATGTTTCGTAAAAGTGCCAAGGCATTACGACGACCCCGGTAAGGGTAATTATTGGATGTTGGATCCAAGTTCCGAGGATGTATTTATAGGTGGTACAACTGGTAAATTAAGAAGAAGATCATCAGCTGCATCAAGGTCACGTTTAGCAGCATTCAAAAGAAGTGTAGTACTTGGTGGATTATATCCAAGTCCTTATGGTCCACCAGGTTGGCCAGCGTCGCTCTATACATTACCTTATCATTTACATCGTGCCGCGGCTGCTGGTTATCCAACGGCTACAGCGGCGGCATATTCAACTACACCAGCCGGTTATCCCAGTAGCCTTTTACCAGGTTCAGCGACAAATCCTTCTTCAACAACTACGAATGGTTTACCTTGTAAACCACAGGCTGTACCAGCAACCGCCGCACCACCGGCACATGGTGCATTCTCTATGGAAAGGTTACTACAAACACCAACCGCCGGTTATCCAACCGGGATTACCGCACCACCTGGTATTCCAGGTTCAGGTAATCCCTATGACTTTTATACCACACTAAGATCGTTGGCTGCACATCAACAACATCAACAACAGGCAGCCGCTGTCGCGGTTTTCAATCAACAAACGAGGTATCAAGTCAATCAACCGTCGGTGGTATTGAGCCAACCGACATCGAATACGGGTTCCCCGGGTAGCAGTCCTGAACCAATGTCACCGCACTCACCACCAGTTACAATCTGTGGTAATACGATGGTACAGCAAGGATCGAGACCGATTCCTCATAGTCCACCTCAATTGTTGTTAAAACCTATCACCGTTTTAACCGGAAGACAAAGCTGAATTATTTTACGTATATGAATACACATCATATACATATACACGTACATATATAAATATATATATATACATATATTTTTCCTCACGGAAAATGATTTCGTATCTATCCATTTTATCGTTTGTGCGCTCTTATCTTCTTCTTTTTTCGGGAAAATAATTTCGCACCTTACCACCTATCATTTTTCGTGCACGGATTATCTCTTTTCTCTCTCTCTCTCTCTCTCTCTCTCTCTCTCTTTTTTCTTTTTTTTTCTTTCTTTCTTAATTTTGTTTTTCATCAAATTTACCTTTTTTTTTTTCTTTCAACGAAAAGAAGATTACGGTATCGCTCTCTTCTCGCGCATCTCCACACTTTTCATTTCTTTCGTTTCTTCTTTTTCTTTTTGGATTATTCTTTTTTAATCCTTCCTCTCTCTCTCTCTCTCTCTCTCTCTCTCTCTCTCTCTCTCTCTCTCTCTCTCTCTCTCTCTCTCTTTGTTCCCTATCCTATCTATTTTATGTTATTTTGTTTTGTTTTAATTTAAATCATCGAGTCATACGTACCTGTAAATACGAATTGTAATATATACATATGTAGTATATGTAAAAGTTTTCGTTTATTCGCTCTTTTTTTTTCTTTCTTTCTTTCTCTTTTACATAGGCATAGGATAAAAAAAAGAAAAGAACCTTGACGAGATTATTTTCTATCGAGACAGTCATTATAATGCAAATATGTATTAGTAGAGTAATATAATATTTGTAAATAGATATACATATATATATATATATATATATATTTATATATATATATATTAATTATTATTATTATTATTATATAAAAGTAGTCATTAAGTTCGAGATATCTCGTTACCAATTTCATTTAGTCTAACTTCGATCGACGAATTAAAAATATCTGATGATAGTGTCGACAAAAAAAAAAAAAGAAAACAAATTCGTCAATCCTGTTATAGATATATGCATATATATATATATATATATATATACATACATATATATATATATACATGCATATTGTGTACATAGAAATAAAACTGAAAAAAAAAAAATACATAAACACAGAGGAAGAAGAAGAAGAAGAAGAAGAAGAAGAAGATAATGAAGAAGAAAAAGAAGAAGATGATGATGATGATGAGAGATTATTGTTATTGTGCTAAAGATGTATTATAAATTACTGCATATATGTGTATTATATCGAGAAAATGTGAAATCGAAGAGTAAAAAAAAGAAAGGCGAAGAAATAAAAGTGAAAAGTAAACACAAATGAAGAAAATAAATGGGGGGGGGGGAAAGAAAAAAGAAAAAAGCAAGAAAAAAAATTGAAAAAGAAAACAAAACAAAAAAATTATAAAATAAAGAAGGATAAATAAGAAGGAAGAATAGAACGAATTCTATCATTAGTCTCCGCAAACATATTGACAATGTGTATGGAAATACGAAAATAAATGTTCTCAACACCTTTTTGTAAAAAAAAAAAAAAAAAAACTATAAGTCTTATATATTTTATACCCTAATACATATATATATATATATATATATATATATATATATATATATATGTATATATATATATATATATATTAGTCGATCCACTCTAATCCATTCTAATCCTTGGAATAAAAAAAAAAAAAACTTAAATCTTTAAATCTAACTTTAAATCAAACTTTTTTGACACACACAACACACACACGTAAAATAAGAAAAATCGTTAAATCATAAAAAAGTTTAACAAAATTCTTAAAGGTTCATTTAAATAATAATACAAATTTTATTACATACAACACTATGTAATATAATATTTATTATATAAAGATATATCTCATCGATGTTCAATCTTACATAAATTTTATTTCGTAATTTCGTTCTAAGATCGATCAAGATTTTAACGCGAACGGGCAGACGGGCAGTGGGGGAACGGGCAATAATTCAATTAAAAAAGGACGAAGATTAATTATAATAATAATAATAATAATAATAATAACGGTGTATTTTTATTTTATTTTTATTAAGTTTCGGAAGAAAATTAACAGGAAGGAAACCATCGAAATAATAAAAACATCGAAAGGATAAAAAAATTAAAGGTTAGCATCTAATTACTATTTATATCTATTTCTATCTTTATTCTGTTCTATTCTATTTTACCTTTCTATCTCTCAGTATATATATATATATATATATATATACATACATCTTTTTTTTTTTTTTATCGTCGGAGTTAATATTTGGAATGAACGAAAATGAAACGAACGTATCTAAAAAATGAGAAATTATATTATTATACCGACGGAACCATAAAACCAAAGAGAAACATGGTAAACTAATTTTACGATAATTCTTTCTTACTACTTCTGATTGTCATTAAATTTAATTAAGATCGACGTTCATTTATATTCAATAAGGATTTTGTTTTATTCTCTGCGAAGGGATCTTTCTTCTTTTCTTTTTTTCTTTTTCCTTTATTTTTTCCGGAAAATTGATGAAAAATTGTCGATCGTCATTCCTTCGATCGACACTTTCGAAACACTCTTTTTCTTTTCTTTTCTTTCTTTTTTCTAATCTTACGTCGTTCTTCTTTCCTTCCTATTCTTTTTTTCTGCTGTGACAAAAGGAAACAAAAAAAGAGACGAAAAAGAAAAGGAAACGATATGTAATGTAATTCTTCTATTTACGTGTAATTTTTTTTTAAAAAAGAAAGATCGTAGAGATCTCATCTTTTCTTTTCTTTTTTTTTTTTTCCTCATCATTTAGTTATTTATTTATTTATTTACTTTTTTTTTTTTTTTTTTTTTTTTAATTAAATATCACGAATAATTGAAGAAAAAGAAAAGAAGAAGAAAAATTAAACGACGATCTAAAGAATTATCGTCGATACGACGATACGTAATAATAATAAAAAATATATACCGTCTTAGATACTTCTCTTTTCTTTTCTCTCTCTCTCTCTCTCTCTCTCTCTCTCTCTCTCTTTTCTTCTTTTTTTTTTCTTTTTCTTAAATTAAATCGAATCACGAATTCAGAAGGCGACAAAGAAAAAGAAACGATTAATTGAAGATTTACGAAATATTGTAGGTAGGTCAATGAAATTATAATTAAAATTGATATTAAAAAAGGAAAAAGGGGAAAAAAACCAAAAGGAAAAATTGCAGTTCGACAGAATCGATGCGTTTGATTTTTCAAAAGAAAAAAGAAAAAAAAAAGAAAAAGAAAAAAATACAAAGAAGAAAACAAATAAACAAATACAACATCGTTGCAAATTTCTGACGTTTCGTTTTTAAATTAAATTTCATCGATTGTATAGTGTGAACGTAAGTGAAGAAAAAAAAATGAAAAAAAGAAAAAAAAAAAAAAAGAAAAAAAAAGAAAAAGAAAAACGAGAAAGAAAAGAAAAGAGAAGAAAACGAAAGAAAAGAAACATTACACGAAGATCTAAGAAATATTATTTGCTACACCAACAACAACAACAACAACAACAACAAGGAAACCAACAACAACAATAATAATAATAAATAAATAATAAAAAAAAAAAAAGAAAAAAAAAAACAAAATCGCGTTACATTACGATTAAAGAATAACATATATACATAAATACATACATACATACACACATACATATATACATGCATATATACAACAAATATAAATACGTACATACAATATGTGTACATACATGCATACGTACATATATATATATATATATATATATATATATATATATATATATATGTACCTACACACACACACTCACAGACAGACAGACAGACAGATAGACAGACAGACAGACACACAAATACATATATATATATAATTACATAAAATAATTTAAAAATTAAATTTATTATCGGATTAGTTTAGAACATTTGACGAGAACATAAAAGTATAAGAATGCAAAGCACGTCTGTACGGTGTGCAGGCCGCGGGTAACAATCCCATCTGGTGATCCTAACCGGTCATCTCTCTCTCTCTCTCTCTCTCTCTCTCTCTTTCTTTCTTTCTCTCTCTCTCTCTCTCACTGGTTTTATCTATCTATCCATCCATCCATCAATCCATCCAACCATCGAAGTAACGTAGACTACATACACAATCTCTTTCCTTCTCACCTCTCTCTCTCTCTCTCTCTCTCTCTCTCTTTCTGTCATTTCTTCCAGTCGGTCAGTTCGACCCTTCGAGCACTTAAACTACTCACTCTACTGTCGTAGTCGCGCGCTCGCGCGAAACGTGCGCGCGAGCATACGACGCACCATTATCTTATTTACGCCTCATTGTCTCAATGTATCATACCAATATCTCGCGGCCGCTCCTACCGAGCAACAACACGCTCTTGTATTGTATGTCCACGTGAATCTCTCTTTATCTCTCTCTCTCTCTCTCTCTCTCTCTCTCATCTTCCACCCCCGCAATTTACCCACACATGCCAACGTTAAAGTCGAGTGTTATTCGCGTAAGCATTCTAACTAGTTAGAAGCCGAGGTACCTAAACGAAATGACGGCTAAACACTTTTTCTCTTTAAATGGTCTATCGAGAAAGAGAGATAAAGATATATATATATATATATATATATAGATATGGATAAACAGATAGGAAGAGAGAGAGAGAGAGAGAGAGAAAGAGAATTATCTATATTCAATCATCGACAATCTTTTCGAACGCAATTATTCAAAAATATTGTCGGAATATAATTTTCTTTGTCTTATTTTTCTTTTTCACTTTTCTTTCTTCCTTACTTTTTTCTTTTCTTGTCAAACCACCAAGACAATCACCTTTCTTTAATAATCGTACGAAGAAAAAAAAAGAAAGAAAAGGAAAAATACAATAACAAAAAATATAAATGAGTAAATTTAAAAAAAGAAACTTATTTCAATTGTATTAATTGTAACAAATGCGATAACGTTACATTATATCGTACAATCAAAGATATTAATTATGATCCTTAATGATCAATGATATTATGACAATTTCTATGAGAATATATATATATATATATATATATATATATATATATATATATATGTATCAGAGAAATTTCAATAGAGTTTGTAATAAAAGCGTGTGATAGAAATCTGAATATCCAGACGGCGAGGGGGTGGTGGAGGGGGAGGGGGGAGGGAAGCAATATGTATAGCTATATGGTTTAACGATATCTAA
>NC_060974.1:2786502-2789002 GCF_910589235.1 Vespa crabro
TAGCGAGATCTAAGATAATTTACGCTTTTTAGAATTTCTTCGTTGAAAATCTTGAAAAAAATTTTCAAACGAAGTAATAAAATGAAAATTAATTTCTTACGATCGATTTCTATTGTCAAATCAAATTGAAAATTCAATCGAACGATAATATTATTATTGAAATAATAAGATCACACGAATCTTATCAAATATTCTATGAATTTAATCGAACACATCGTTTTTCGATTTTGTATCGGAAACGACGAAGGAATGAAAGTAATGAATAAAAAAAAAGAAAAGAAAAAAAAAGAAAAAGAAAAAGAAAATAGAGAAGAAAGAAAAAAACCAAAAAAAGAAGCGTAATAATAATAATAATAATAATAATAATAATAATAATAATAATAATAATAATAATAATAATAATACGATAGAACAAATGGTAAATAAATGTATAGATATATGAAATAGAATAAATAATAATATTAAATAGATAATATTAAATAGATAAATGTTCAGATTCAAAAATAAGTGAGGCTAATTAGATTAGAGAAAATAGGATTTTAATAATTTTCCCAGGCGCGTATCATCAAAACAGAAGACCCCTATCCATATTCTTTCACTTAACCGAAGTCAAATCAAATAGAAAAGTATTTGAAAAGGATAGAAGATAAAAAAAGAAAGATACATAGATAGATAGATAGAGAGAGAGAGAGAGAGAGAGAGAGAGAGAGAGAGGAAAGAGGATAAAAGAAAAACAAATAAAACAAGGGACGAACAAACAAACAAACAAACAAAAGAGAAAGAAAGAGAGAGAGAGAGAGAGAGAGAGAGAGAGAGAGAGAGAGAACTTACACTTCAAAGACATACAATTAGAAATGAAATAGAACGAGAATGAGACGCTAGTGGTTAGAAGACGGATTTATTAGGCTGTCTCTTTCTTAGACGCTAAGCGACGCGACGCGACGCGAAAGAAAGAAAGAAAGAAGAATAAAGGGGGAGGGGAGGGGAGAACTCGATGGAAGGAGAGAATGAATACAGGAGGGAGGAAGAGTGGGAGGACTTAAGGAGGTGCTGGAATATCGAATGGTGGCGACCGGAAGTGCAACGCGCTACGAATGACACTCTCGCTGTCTCTTTTTAATGTTTTTTTATTTCTCATTCTCTCTCTCTCTCTCTCTCTCTCTCTCGCTCTCTGTCTCTTTCTCTCTCTTTCGCTTTTTAAAAAAATATTTATCGAAATTTTGCAAAGTCAAAAAAGAGGGAAGCTTAGGGAAATTTTTTTTCGTGGATGATTTAAAAAAGAAAAAGAAAAAAAAAATAAAAGACAAACAAAAAGGAAAAAAAGAATTGACTCTTTGAGATTCTTTCGAAATTTTAATTATTATTTCCTTGTATTTCTTTTCTTATTTCAGATCATTGAACCACGTGCCACTGCTAATACGTGAGATTACATAATTGTGAAATAAGGCCGTAAAAGAAATTGAATGGAAAAGAAACTTTTTGGAAAAAGATTTTCTGGGAAAAGAAAAGGATTTTTCTTTTTTTTTTTTTTTTTTTTTTTTTTTTTAACTTTCTCTCTTTTTCCCTTTTATTCTTATTTATTTATTTATTTATTTACTTATTACTTTTCCTTTTTTTTCCTTTGGAATCATCTTTCGAACTTTCGAACGAATGACAAATTTGTTGATCGCCTGATCAAAAAAAGAAAAAAAAAAAAAAAAAGAAAAAAGGAAAAAAGGAAAAGAAAATTGTAACTCTTTATTTCAAATTAATTAATGAATTAATTACTTATATATATATATATACATATATATACATGTATGTGTGTGTGTATTGTATATATGATGTTGTACGTAAATACATATAATTTATTTATTAAAAAAAAAAAAAAAAAAAAAAAAAAAAAAAAAAAAGAAAGAAAATATATAATTCACACAATTATTTTCTTTGTACGTAAGTAGATAGGTAAGTAAGTAAAATAAGTAAATAAAGTAAGTAAAGTAAGTAAAGTAAGTAAAGTAAGTACTTATTTAGATAATTCATTAGAAATTCCAAGCGAGCTTATGTTAATCCAATCTGTAAATTTTTTTCTCTCTCTCTCTCTCTCTCCCTCCCTTTATCTATCTATCTCTATGTCTCCCTCTCTCTCTCTCTCTCTCTCTCTCTCTCTCTCTCTCTCTATTCATCTTTCTCTTTCAAGATTTTACCGCGGAAGTTTATCGTTGCCGACAATTTAGTTGGCGACTAAGAAACGAGACAAGAAAGCGACGCTTCGAGTTATTAGGACGTAAGTATTCCAAAAGGAAAAAAAAGAAATGAGAGAGAAAAAGAAAGAGAAAGAGAGATAGAGAAAGATAAAGAGAGAGAGAGAGAGAGAGAGAGAGAGAGATCGTTTAAACCATAAAAGATTTAATAATAAGAATAATCATTACACTTAACCCAATTCTCTTTCTAATATCTAATTATCGATTATTATTATAACCATTATTGCCATAGTTGCTTACCGTTGCAGCGTTACCTC
>NC_060974.1:2796502-2801502 GCF_910589235.1 Vespa crabro
TCGTTCCGATATTACGTATAAAATGACGCGCTCAGACACACACACACACACATATATATAAACGTGCGAGCGGATACACAAGCACGAGCACGCGAATACTTCACAGAGATATGTATATAAGCGAGCGCACACAAATACCAAGGGGAATCAAAGAAATGTTTCGTAAACGAAAGCAATTAAGAATCTTACGAACATTTATTTGAATATTTCTTGAAATCATAAATCACACGTTTCAACACCCCAAATTTTTTTTCTTCTCTCTCTCTCTCTCTCTCTCTCTCTCTCTCTCGGTTTCCTTTTTTTTCTTGTTTTGTTTTTTTTTTTTTTTTTACATACAAATTGAAATATATTAATTGCGATTTCTATATATATATATGTGTGTGTGTGTGTGTGTGTGTGTGTGTGATTATTTTATATATTTTTATAATAATCGTTTAATTGACACACAAATCAATTAACTACATATATATATATATATACACACATACACGTGTATATATAATAACGAAAAAATAATTACTAATTACTTATTTAATAAAAATTAATTAATTAAAATTTTCTATCAAAAATTATTACTTATTTCAATAAAAATTTATCAATTAAAATTTCTTATTAACAATCTTTTTATTACATCATCAATTAAACGTTATTAATTATTAATTATTTAAATATTATATGCTAAGATAATAAAAGAGAAGGAAAGAAAAAGGAAGCAGCTTTTGATGAAGATAAAAGAAAAAGTAAAAAAAAAGGGAGGGAAAAAAAAAAGAAAGGAAAAAGAAAAAATGAGGAGTATACTTGATAATTCCAAGATGTCCGTCATGAGGTATTTATTTTTTAAGAAAAATACGTCATAATTCTCTCTCTCTCTCTCTCTCTCTCTCTCTCTCTCTCTCTCTCTCTCTCTCTTTCCCTTACTCATTCATTTATTAAAGAATGAACGAATGAAAAAGGATGGAAAAAAATTTATGAATGAACTCAGACAATACCATTGCGTAAGGTACGTACTATTTACTATTACTACTACTACCACTACAATTATTACCACTATTACTACTACTATTACTACTATGTACTATATATTATTTACTTGGTAATATACTAAAAGAATAATAATAATAATAATAATAACAATAATAATAATAATGAAAATAAATAATATTAATAATAATAACGAAAAGAATAAGAATAAGAATAAGAATAAGAATAAGAATAAGAATTTGTCTAGGGGGCAGATGGTCGTGGTCGCGAGTCAAAGAGTTTGACCCGCGGCCTCCTCAGCCATCAATGAAGAAGCTTAGAGGCCTCGAGGAACTAACGAAAGACCCAGGATACGAGGGTCGTCCATTTGACCTCATGGCGCACGCCGGATGCCACCATTTTTCTCCGCGAATTGACATATCCAATTGCGATCTTTCTCTCTCTCTCTCTCTCTCTCTCTCTCTCTATCTATATCTATCTATCTAATTCTTTCATCCTCGAATCGCGGAAATTCTTTCTGCCGAAATCAACAACGTCATCATTCTCTAAATATATTTTATATTCATTACGTATATGTATACGTTCATTCATTCATTCATTCATTCATTCATTCATTTATTCGTTGATTCATTCATTGATTCATTCATTGTTATTATTATTATTTTTTACGTTCATTGATATAATTGTCCTATCGATTTTAAGGATGTACTTATAGTGAAACATTCGAATTATATATATACATATACATATATATTTTTATTTGCGCGTAAGACTTTTTAAATAAATAACGACAGTATGTGTGTACATACGTATGAGTATTATTAATTTATTTTCTTTTTTCTTTTCTTTTTATTTTTTTTTTATATAACGCACGATAAATCTCATATAATACTATTTACTATATATCATTATTATTTAATACTATTTAATATGTTTTGTCTGTCCTGATATTTTTTTTCTTTATTCTTTTTTTTTTTCGTTCTTTTCCTTTTCTTTTTCTCTTTTTTTTTTTCTCTTGTGTGCAATATTACTTTTCCTCGTAAGCAATGACTAATATATATAATTAGATGTACATACATTAGAAGTCATTTTTTACTTAAGAAACATATATATATATATATATATATATATATATATATGTATACATAAGCGTCTAACGATTGAACAATTTGAATTTTTGTTTTCTTTTTTTTTTTTTTATTTTTTTTTTTATCTCGAAACGTAATACAAAGTTCGAATGTTTCATTGTAAGCCTTAACATCGATAATATAATTGTATCAATAATAATAATAATAATAATAATAATAAAAATGAATAAATGAATGAACGAATGAATGAATGTACATGTGGATACAGTGTATACGTACAAAAAAAAAAAAAAAAAAAAAAAAAAAAGAGAAAAAAAATATTGTCGAAAATTATATACACTCATATAAATCACACGCACACAAATATATTTATATTATAATACATAAATATATCTATTATTCCATTAACACACTATAAATTAAATTAAAAATAATATATTTATCGATCGACGTAAACGTAATTGATGAATTAAATAAAAAAAAAAAAAAAAGAATTATATATACACACACACACACACACACACACATATATATATATATATATATATATAATAAATATATTTATGTAGATATGTATGTAATATAAACGAGTGTAATGCGTGAAAATGAAGTATTATCTTAAAGTATTTCAGATGAAAATAATCGGTCGAGAAGGATATTAGGATTTTTTTTAGGATAAAAAAAAAAGAAAAGAGAGGGGGAGAGGGAGAGAGAGAGAGAGAGAGCAAGTAAAAGAGATTCGCGAACGATTTAACTTTCGATCGAGTTAGGACAACGATAGAAGGGATAAATAACAAATGGCCAACAAACTTGACGAAGAGAACAATGGATCGAATTAAAGTCGTCATGGGAAAGCTCTAACCTCTTACGGTCCAACGCACTCGGATCTCTCTCTCTCTCTCTCTCTCTCTCTTCATTATTCCCCCATATCATTGATGCGTACTATACCTACAATATATACATATATATATATATATATATAAATGTATAGAGGCAACCCCTATCCATAGCTTGTGTCACGTGAGTCCCTCCCCCCCTCCCTAAACACACTAAACCATTTAGCTGTGGCATCGATGATGATCCTCAACGACATCGGATCTATACATCTATATAATAGAGATTTATCACGACGCTTCCAGTACGTTCGGACGATGATGATCCTCTTTGATGGATCAAAGAAATGTAACAAGAAAAAAAAAAAGAAAAAGAAATTCATAAGAATAAAAAAGGAAGAAAATGAAAAAAAAAGAAGAGAGAGAGAGAGAGAGAGATTGGAATTTATCCCGCGAGAAAAAGAGAAGTACGATTAATAATTTATAAAATGAAAAAGAAATAACAAAAAAAAAAAAAAAAATCAAAAAAAGAAAACGTTTTCAAGCCTTATCGTTAATTAATTATTAATATTAATGTCGTCGTATTCTCAATCGTTATCATTGATCGAATATATTCTAACGTTTGATCGAAATTCGATCGAAACAGAAAGAAAGAAAAAGAATAAATAAATAAATAAAATAGATAAGAAAGTTTTATTAAAATTTATTTATTTAATTCAAGATTTGTTCTATCCCAATAAAATTTATTATTCACTCTCTCTCTCTCTCTCTCTCTCTCTCTCTCTCTCTCTCTCTCTTTTTATTCCTAACACTCTACATAAAAAAAAAAAAAAAAAAAAAAAAAAAAAAAAAAAGAAAAAAACAACAACAACAAAAAAAACAAATATATATCCAATCCCTTTAGATTTAAAGATCATCGATAGCTTTTAATGACACATTAGAATCACTTTCGATATTCTAATTAACCATCCTCGAGTAATTGTAATTAAAAGAAGAAAGAAAAAAAAAAGGAAGAAGAAGAAGAAGAAAGAAAGAAAGAAAGAAAGAAAGAAAGAAAAGGATGAAAATGATAAGGATGAATAATTAAATGTTTACAAATGGATGAAGTAATAAGCAGAGATTAGATTATCGATACTTATTATAAATTATATCATGACGTATTTAATCGTGCATTATATAAAAGTTGTATAAAAGAAATGAAAATAAGTGTAATAATACATCATATAAAATATACCGATAAAGAAACAATATATCGTCTCTCATATATGTATCTATCTGTCACTATATTTCTATACGTATATGTGTATGTGTATGTGTATGTGTGTGTACGAGTAGTTAAGCACGCAAGCACGCGCTTTATCGCTACCAGTGACGTCGGCGCGTGCGTCTTTGCGTTTCCTGAGTTCTTCTCTCTCTCTCTCTCTCCCTCCCTCTCCCTCGCTCTCCCTCTCTTCCCTCTCTGTCTCTCTCTCTCTCTCTCTCTCTTCATTTCTTAGCGAGTGGGCGCCCCTCCTTTCGTTTCTGCGTACAAACAAAGGGAATAGTCGGTCGGTAAAGTGCGTCGGTCGCGTCTCTTAACGATTCGTTACACGAATACGAAAGTTACGGAGGAGTTTAAGGAGGAAATTCAAATGACCTTGATTAGACGCAAAATCTCCCTTCCTCTACTCCTTTCTATTTCTTTCCCCCCCCCCTCCCCGTTTCCTTTTTTCCTTTCACTTTCATTTTTTCCTTCTCTCTCTCTCTCTCTCTCTCTCTCTTACTCTCTCTTTTATTTATTTGGTTTTCGTTCGAAGGGTTTTTTCTTTCCACCCTTTTTTTTCCCTAATTTCTTTTTTCTTTTTTGTTCTTTTCTCTTCTTTTTTGTTCTTTTCTCTTCTTTTTTGTTTTTTTCTTTTTTTTTTGTACAAATCCTTCGCACTTAAATGTATACTAATAATGTATCATTATTAGATTAACGTATCTATATTATACTGTTTATACAGAGAATAGATTGTATTGTATTCGTTAATATTTATTATTATTATAATTATATTAATTATTAATTATTAATATTTATTATTATATTAATTATTATAATTATCATTATTATATATTT
>NC_060974.1:2806502-2821502 GCF_910589235.1 Vespa crabro
AGACAGAGGGAGAGAATATATATATATATATATATATATATATATATATACATTCTTCGTGTCGCGTGGCCCCCACACGTTTAATCTCTTATTCTCTGTGTGTCTCTTCTCCCTTCGACTGGAATTAACCTCTCTACATTGGGATTAAAAAGCGGATATATTAATTTGCCCCGCGTTCTCTCATATTCCTTACTTACTTACTTACTTACTTACTTACTTACTTACTTACTTACTTAGTTACTTAGTTACTTACTTACTCGCATCTATCCTTTTCGTTTTAATTTTCGTTTTCGTGGCTCGCGCGCTCGCTCCCTCGTTATTCGCTCGTGCGAGTTAACGCACGAAATTTTTTTCATAGTATCTTACCCTAACCCCCCTCCCCCCCATATATCCCTCTTATTCCCGGCCTCACCACCCCCTCCCCCCACCACCAGCAACCAACCACCACTACCACCACCACCACCACTCGCCCGCTTGCCAACCACTATCCCTTTCTCTTTCTCATCCTTCCTTCATCCTCTCATCCATCGTATCATCACCATCACCACTATCTCATGCTCTTAACTACGATAACAACAACGATTTACGTGGACCGAAAACGATTTGAATAAGTGTCCAGAATCACTCTTTAACATTCGATCTTAATAGCTTCTATTAGATTTGGTTTGGGTTCCCTGTAATTTCTTATTCTTTTTTTCTTTTTTTCTTTTTTCCTTTTTCCTTTTTCTTTCTTTCTTTCTTTTTCTTTTTTTCTTCTTCCTTCTTTTTTTTTGTTTTATACTTATTGATATAATTAATCGATATATATATATATATATGTTATTGATATTTGAATATTTGATTTAAATGATTTTGTGTTAAATCGATTAAAAAAAAAAGAAAAATTAAAAAAGTAAAACATTACGTACGAGAAAGTAAATTTTTTTGTTCTTTTTTCTTTTTTTTTTAGGATAGATCGATATGTGATCGATAAATGAAGAATTATGTTATATTATTCATTAATTCGATATATTAATGATTTATCGATATATATATATATATATTATTTATATAATATTTGATTTAAATGGCTTACGTTAAATAAAAAAAAGGAAAAATGAAAAATGTACAAATGTAAAGAAAATAATGTTTTTTTTTTTTTTTCTTTTTTTTATCATAGATCTATATATGATCATTAATTGAAGAATAATATAACATTAATTCGATAATATTATTATTTATATTGAATATGAAAATTGTTTATATATATATATATATTTATAAAAATATATATGTAAATTGTTTATAATATATAAAAAAGGCATTCATATTATTATATTATTACAAACAGTTGCAATAAATTATAATAACGTTCAGTGATAATCGAAGAATTCTTTTTTATATATTTACATATATTACAAATAATATACATATCGTTACATATACATATATATATATATATATATATATATATATATATATATATATATATATATATATATACACACACACACATCGTTGATATACATATTGACGTATTAACACTAACGCAAGGCAAGCGAGCAAACAAGCAAGAACAAAAATAAAAGAGATACAGAAAAAGAAAGAAAGAAAGAATGAAAGAGAGAGAGAGAGAGAGAGAGAGAGAGAGAGAGAGAGAGAAAATAGAAAATATATCGCAATAATGTACGGGTAGAAATCGATCATTCGTTAGCCTTTTGAATAGTCAGGTATCACATCATACTTAATTTACATACGAATAATAAAGACGGGGTAGTAAAGACAGAAAAATTTCAAACGTCACGTGTAACGAATCACTTTTGCTTACAATCTCTCTCTCTCTCTCTCTCTCTCATTTTACTTTTCTTTCTCACAAGCCTATGTATATGTCACATATTCACATATGTGCATGTATATACATACGTGGGCTTTCGTAAAAAAAAAAAAAAAAAAAAAAAAAAAAAAAAAAGAAAAAACACTTTTTCCATAGGTCTTCTTCTTCCTCTTCTTCTTCTTCTTCTTCTTCTTCTTCTTATTCTTCATCCTTTTCTCTCATCTTTATATTTTTCTTCTCTATATTCTTTTTCTTTTTCCTTATCTTTTTTTTTATTTTTTTGTCGTTTTTTTCCCTATTCTTTTTCTTCTATTCGTACGGTTGTTAAAGCCGAAGAAACGAACGAAGTAAGTCACCCTCCATCTTGAGGAAGGCTTTCTCAAGATTGTCTTCTGTCTGTCCGTCTTTCTGTCTGTCTGTCTGTCTGTCCGCCTGTCTGTCCGTTCGTCTGTCCGTCCGTCTGTTCATCCCGTCCGTCTGTACATCCCATTCGTCTGTCATTGGAATTTAAAACGCATCTAACGTTGAACATGTAACTTCTCTTGCTAGCGCACGCGCCTGCCTCGTTCTGCTTGCACACGTGGAATTTCAAACGTTACCACTTGACCACGCTCGTCGTTTACGAGAAGCGATCCTGATCTCTTCATTCGATCAAGGACGCCATGAGAAAGAATTAAATTCATTCGATGAGGGGGGGCGGGGGGGGGGATGAGGGGAGAAAATAAGAATCTTAACACGAGTAACGTCGAAGTAAAAATAATAATAATAATTATTATTATTATTATTATTAGTAATATTAATAAATTAATATATAATAATTGTATAAAGTAATTATAAATATTATACATAATTATTATTATTATATTAATATATATTAATTATTATATGCTATAATTATTATATATATATATAATAATAATAAATATATTTGATGTATAATAATAATATATAATAATAATAATAATAATTATTATTATTATTATTAGTATTAATAAATTAATATATAATAATTGTATAAAGTAATTATAAATATTATACATAATTATTATTATTATATTAATATATAATAATTATATAAAGTAATTATAAATATTAAACGTAATTACTATTATTATTATTATTATTGCTATTATATTAATATATGTATTTATTAAAAATAATTAGAATTATTATATTAACAATATATTAATATATTAATATATATATATATAATTAATTATTATTAATAAAAATAAAAAAGTGATCGTAATTAGCGCGTAAAATAATAACAGACTAAATATTTATTAAAAAATCATTTCGATCATTTTTCTATTCTTTTTCTTTTTTTTTTTTCTTTTCTCTTTTTCACATTCGATGACACGAATTCTTTCGTTAAAAGGATCATCGATCATGGACAAGATTATTTTAATGCGAAATAATCAATATCACGAACATAGACGACAGCTATACGTAACCCTAAGCGATATACGAATCACCCTATATATACATATATATAACTGAACTGAGATAATAATAAAAAAAGAAAAAGAAAAGAAAAATAAAAAGAAAGAGAACTAAATAATTATGAATATCTACTTCTTCTTCTTCTTCTTCTTCTTCTTCTTATTATTATTATTATTATTATTATTATTATTTTCCACGAGCATACCAAGCAATCATCTCATTAATTTCGAACGAACGTTCCTCCTCCTTTTGTTGTTTTGACGTAACGAAAGAGAATAAAAGTTAACATACCCGTTCACGTAGTATTATATTATACTTAATATCCTTTATGGGGATATCCCACTAAATGTCTCTTATAAATTAATCTCTGCCTGTCTTCTTCTTCTATGGGGAAAAAAAAAAAAAAGAAAGAAAAAGAAAAAAAAGAAAATAAAGAGAGAAAAAAGAGAAAGAAAGAAATTGATTAAGATTAAATAAAGATAGATATATGGAACGGATAGATAGATATAGAATGAGATAGAGTAAAGAAAGTAATAGTAAGAAAGTAAAACAGAAAGAAAGAGAGAGAGAGAGAGAGATACATAGAAAGAGAAAGTGTAAGAGTAAGTATAAGAGAGAAAGAGAGAGAGAGAGAGAGAGAGAGAGAGAGAGAGAGAGAGAGAGAGAGAGAGAGAGATAGTATAAGAGAACGTATTTCAAGCTTGAGAAGCATGAATGAAGAAGAACAGAAGGAGGTCTGGTTCCCACTATATGAATGAATCGACCACAACTTGAATCTTTCTTTCCCTCTCTCTCTCTCTCTCTCTTTTTCCTAATATATATGTGTATGTGTGTGTGTGTGTGTGTGTGTGTGTATGTGGTTTGACTTTCCATAGTGAGGTCAGGTCGATCCAGGCGACGAAAGTCATTTCATTCGTCTCTACGTTAATCGGCAAACACATTGACAAGCTTGGGTTTTTAATATCAATTAGATATAACATGACATGACACGACATGACATAGGTTAGAACCATGATAAAAAATGATCATTATTAAATATAATATATTAATAAAATAATATGTTAATAGTTTCAATTATGATTAATTATTATTCTTATATATCAATAGATCCAAATATATATATATATATATAATATTAGATCATATAGATTTTACTTCAGCTCAAATCATCTTTGTTTTATCTATCTATCTATCTATCTCTCTATCTCTCTCTCTCTCTCTCTCTCTCTCTCTCTCTCTCTCTCTCTCTCTCTCTCTCTCGTACAAAAAAGTAAATAAAAAGAAACAAAAGAAAACAAAAAATTCGCAAAGTCGAATAACGAGCAAACTTCACTTTTTGAATTGTTTCTTTTTTCTTTTTTCTTTTTTTTAATTTAAACATCAAAGCACTCGACCTAGTCCCACGCCTCCCCCCACCCTCTATCCACCCAACCTCATTTTTTGCATTCCCAAAAAATTTCTCTAATTTCCGTCACTTAATATCGTCGAACGAGCAAAATTTCTTTTCTCCATTTCGGTCCATCGACAAAAAAAAAGAAAAAAAAAAAGAGAGAAAGAAAGAAAAAATAAGAAGGAAAGAAAGAAAGAAAGAAAGAAAGAAAGGAAGAAAGAATGAAAGAAATTATTTCATAAGTCAATAATGAAATCCGATTAGCCATAATAAATCTTGATAAAGTAAATTAAATTACGATAAATGCAATCACAACTCGTACTTTGTCGTAACTTAACAAAAGGGCCATATTTAAATAAATTAAACGTTACATATATATATATATATATATATATATATATATATATTTCAAATGGGAATTATTAATACAATGTATTTAATTCTATATTGTATTTAATTCTATCGTCAAGCGTAATTCAAGCGATCTATATTCCTAGAAATAAAATTAATTTAATAATCATTTATAAATATGAACAATTTATAAATGTCAATTATTATAAATGTCAATTTATTCATTGACATAATCCATTTATATTTCGGGACGATAATGTTTATCGTGGAAATTGTATTTTCATTTATTTTTCCTATCTCTCCTTCCTTTTCATCTTCTTCCTTCTTCTTCTTCTTTTTTCCTTTTCCTTTGAAAATCAAAATTTCTTTCTTTCGATCGAGATCAAAGATCGCGAACGAAATATCATTGGTCGTTCAAAGGCCAAGAAGAGGGAGAAGGAAAGGGAGAAGTAAAGGGAGAAGAAGAACGAGAAGGAGGGGAGACCAAGAGAGAGGGGAGGGCAGGGAAGGAGAGGGGAAATTATGATTATACTTTTTCCGGGTTCGAATCGAAATTACTTCGAAACGATTGACACGAAACGGAAGAGTAAGGGACAACGGTCGAGCAATGAAGGAGAGAGAGAGAGAGAGAGAGAGAGAAAAAAATATGTTCCTTTCAGAAAGTTCAACGATAAGTAAAAAATCTTAAATTGTAGTGCATACGATATATATATATATATATATATATATATATATATATATATTCCTTTTCTTGCTGAGGTTCAATTCGATTCCGCATTCGTATATACGTAGATATATATATGTATATATGTATGAAAGAGAGAGAGAGAGAGAGAGAGAGAGAGAGAGACTATAAGGGGCCACTTGTTGCACGATTTTGGCTTCCTGCTGTTATTTCTCTACGGGACGCATCTTCGCACGAACGACTTCAAATGCCTTGCTTGAAACGACTCTTCTTTGACCCTCTCTCTCTCTCTCTCTCTCTCTCTCTCTGTCTCTCTTTCTCTCTCTGTCTCTCTTTATCCTACAATAACACAATCGAGAAATGCCTTAATCGTTCCGTTTATTTCTTACCTAATCGATTCGGTGATCACGCTCCAGTCAAGATTTCGCGTTACGATATCGCACACACCCTATATATGTGTGTGTGTATGTGATGGTATACGTGTATATATATATATATATTTACATATGTATGTATGTATATATGTATAGAGTCTCGAAAATATAATAGCAAGAAGTTCTCGAACGGTTGATGTGAACCTAACAACGTTCGAATTCCCAATCGTTCGGACTTGAATCATTTAGGGTGGGAGGGGGATGGTCGGAGGGGTGGGGGGTGGACAGGGGTGGGAGATTAGAGATCAGAAGAACAAAAAAAGAAAAGAGGAGAAGAAAAGAAGGAACAAATGATGACGATTCTCGAGTCTAATCATTTCTCTGTAACGAAATTTAATTAATTAATTAATTAATTAACTAATTTATCTATTTACTTATTTATATTTACTTAAACTTATTGATCAATTGAATCCTACGGTGTTAATGAAATTTTCTTATTTCTTTTTTCCTTCATTCTTCTCTTCCATTTTTCTTCGGACATTTTTTGTGTTTCGACTCATCGTCGAATAATATAATTCGAGGATTATGTTGATTGGAGGGGAAAAAATAAAGAGAGAGAGAGAGAGAGAGAGAGAGAGAGAGAGAAATAGAGAAAAAAAAAAAAAGAAGAAAAAAGAACGAAAGAAACGAAATGATAATGCTCCGCGAGGATAATAATGCACAAAGCTCGATTGATTTCGTTCTAAGCGCGTTAAATTGGCGTGAGGAAAGTCAGAGTAGTAATATCAGTCGTTTGATCAAACGGAATCGTTCCAATACCGACAGCAGACACACACACACACACACACACACATTTAACTCGATTTAATTCAATTTATCTACCAATAATGATGACACACTGTTTGCTTTTAATTGGATCGCCGAAGATGTCACACGGGATATATTTTTCTAGTTGACACATATATATATATATATATATATATATATATATATATATATATATATGGATGTGTGTGTAGTCGTCCCGTAAACTTTTACTTATCACACATACCATTGAAATGATAACTAACTAACAGAGATAGAGAAAAAAAGAAAGGAAAAGAGAAAGGAAAAGAGAGAGTGAGAGAGAGAGAGAGAGAGAGAGAGAGAGAGAGAGGAACAATTTTAATGTCGATGAAGACGCAATGGGAACGACACTTTTTTTTTATTCTTTCCTACGTCGACATCTGGGAAAGTGGGATAACTCTAACGACGAAAAAGGGCATTTTGGTAATTTAAAAAAAAAAAAAAGAAAAAAAAAGAAAAAAAAAGAAAAAAAAACAAGCTGAATAGAAACAATAAGAAATCGACAAAAAAAAGAAGAAGGAAGGAAAAAAAAAGCAAAAAATAAACAAACAAACAAACAAACAAGAGGACATGTTTTGCTTTTCTTTGTTTTTCTTCCTTTTTTTCTCTCACTTTCTCTCTCTCTTTCTCTCTCTCTCTCTCTCTCTCTCTCTCTCTCTCTCTCTTTTTCTTACTGTCGTCGAAATCGATATCACGACATTACGTTATCCAACAGACTAATAATAAATATATAAAAAAACAAAACAAAACAAAACAAAACAAAACAAAACAAAACAAATTACTAATAATAATAATAATAATAATAATAATAATAATAATAATAATGATGATGATGATGATGATGATGATAATGAAAAGAAAGAAAATGGAAAGAAAATAAAAGTCGAACTAAAAGGTGATACGATAAATGGAGATTTGAGCTAAGAAATAGAGAGAAAAAAAAAAACAAAAAAAAAAGAAAGAAAGAAAGAAATGAAAAGGAACGAAAAGAAAAGAAATATAAATAAGCAAAGTGTTTCAGGGTGATGGTTTTGTTCTTGATAAGGTCTCATGAAAGATTCATGAAATGCCAATCGTTAAAATATCCCGATCGAACGATTTTTCAAAGATCGTGAGAAAAACTTCAGGATTCGATAACTATATTATTCGCTTGACAATGAGCCTCGATCGTGAACGGATCATTGGGTATCAATGACCCCGCAGAAGTGGAGAAACGCATATATATATATATATATATATATATATATATATATATATATATATATATATATGTTCATACAAACATACACATACACACAACTATATGTATATATATATATATATATATATATTGATATCTCCATTCTCCCTCTTCTCTAAATGCTCTGTGCCTAGTAGGTACACCCTCGATAAACCAATCGGTAGAAATAATATATCGAGTTCTTTCGCACGCACGCAAGAAGCACGCACGCAAGAAACACGCACGCAAGTACGAAAAAAAAAGAAAAAAAAGAAAAAAAAAAAAGCAAAAAGAAAAAAAAAGTCAACGTACAAAAGTCTATTACTTTACTTCACTTCACTTCACTTCACTTTACTTTACTTTACTTTACTTTACTTTACTTTACTTTACTTTACTTAATCTTTAGATATTATTGTTATTATTATTATTATTATTATTATAATTATTATTATTATTATTATCGCTAACGTATGAGATAAAAATGTTTATTTTTTTAGCAAGCAAGCAAACAAAGAAAAAAAGAGAAAACCGTTTTATATAATTGATAATGAGAATTGTTTGAATTAATTTATATAATTTATATTAATTTATAATGTTCATCGAGGAAAAAAAATTAATTCTTTTAGAGATATTAATATAAAAGTATTTTTTTACTCGTTCCTATTTTCTTCTTTTTTTCTCTTTTTGTTTTTCTTTTTACTGTTCTTTCTTTTTTCGTTCTTCTTTTTTCTTTTTCTTTTTCTTTTTCTTTTTCTTTTGAACTCGCATACGCTTCTATCTCGTATCTTTGAAAAAGGAAACAAAACAAAAAAGAGAGGGAGAGAGAGAGAGAGAGAGAGAGAGAGAGAGAAGGAAAAGAAGAAGAAAAAGAAAAAAAGAGAAAAATTAAATAATCAATTGTACGATTGATACGATGCCGTGAATTATCGAAAAAAGAAAATTAATGTCTTCTCGAAGTTTAAACGATAAAGATAAAACATATAAATAAATAAATCATTCTATCAATCAATTAATCGATCGAACAATTAATCAAATAAATAAATATATATATAAAAATATTATTTGTTTAAATTACTTATTAATAATTAATTTTTCATTGAAATAAATAAATAAATATATATATATATATATATATATATATATATATATAAATCCAATAAATAAATTAATGAATTTTTTTTTTTAAATGAATACACAAATCCATTATTCGTTTGAATTAATTATTAATAATTAATTGTTTATTTAAGTAAATATATAAATGCAATAATTAAATAAATATATAAATAAATAAGTAAGAAACTAGGAACTTAAAAAAAAAAAAAAAAGAATCTTTTGAAACGTACAAATTAAAATAAAATAAACAAATTGATAAATAAAATAAAATAAAATAAAATAAAATAAAATAAATGAGAAAACGAAGAAAGTAAGAAGGAACAAAACCAAGAGGATTTACGGAAGCAAGGAAAAAAAGAAAAGCAAAAAGAAAAAGAACAAAGAAGAAAGAAAAACAAAAAAAAAAAAGAGAGAGAGAGAGAGAACAAAAAAAGAAGAGAAAAGGGGGAAAAAATGAAAGGACCCTATGAAAGAAATTATTTCGTACGATCGTTGGCATTTATAAGCGGCAGCAGGCCGATAATAATATCATGTATAGATATTAACGTGCGAGCGTACCAATTAAAGCAATCAGGGACCATTACGATGTAGAAAGAGATAGAGTGAGAGTGAGAGTGAGAGTGAGAGTGAGAGAGAGAGAGAGAGAAAGTGAGTGAGGGTGTATAAGAGAACGAACAAGAGGAGGGGATGTATAAGGGGGTAGGCGAGAACATATGACGATCTAATTATTTATCTAACGGTTATGATTAAAGCGGCATGTTGCCGCTTTGAACGCGGGGTAACTATAATAGAAGGAGAAAGAGAAAGATAAAGAAAGGGAGGGATGGTCATTATTATCATCATCGACGAGTAGAAAGAGGATGAGATACGAGAATGAGGAGGGAGAAAGAAAGGAGGAAGAGTAAGAGGTGAGAGGGGAGGAGATATATATATATACACATATATATATATATATGTATAGGCTCGTATATCGCACGCGCGAAACTGATTGGCTCGTTCGATAAGCCGTGCCAGGCGTGAAACGATCTCGTTAGATCGATTATCGTTAACCATAATACACACGCTATCATCGAGCTCACCCTAACCCTATGTCGTTTTCAACCCTTTCTATTAATCTATCTCTCTCTCTCTCTCTCTTTCTCTCTCTCTCTCTCTATATATATATATATATGTTTGTATGCATTATAAACGTAAGAATAAATTCGCGCTACGTGTATATGCACACACGTGCATGTGTATGTGTATATATATATATATATGTGTGTGTGTGTGTGTGTGTGTGTGTGTGTGTGTGTGTGTCGTTCTACGAAAAGAGACACATATACACTCGTATACACAAATACAAATAGAAATGCATCAAACGTAGACGGCAAACAATATAACGTTATTATTCCAAGTGGTCGGATTCGAAAACGGAAATTCAAGTCCAAAAAGGAAAATCATCGGATGTCCTAAGGATATTTTCTCTCATTCTCTCTTTCTCTCTTGTAAAAGAGATAGAGATATGGACAAATAAAGAATGAAAGAAAGTATAATAATGGCGCGGGATCTGGAGGGGCGACGGGGTAAAAGAGGAAAATCCGCTTGTATACTTGGTTTTACTTACTTATGGACACTCAATCGGTATATATATATATATGTGTGTGTGTGTGTGTGTGTGTGTGTGTGTGTGTGTGGTCGATTTGTAGAAGGAAAATGGTTCTCCAAGAAAGGAAGATAATAAGAGAATAAGAGAAACAGAGACAGCAAGACAGAGAAAGAGAGAGAGAGAGAGAGAGAGAGAGAGGATGACGTTGAAGGAAGAGAAGAGAAGATAGGAGGGAGGGATAGGAGGAAGAGGGAGGAGAAAAACCGCTCGGTTTTCAGGATAATTACGATAAATATTTGGCCAGCCGTCCGACAACCCTTTTTCTTCTTAGTATTCTTCCTATGGGCAGTCACGCGAGAGCTTTAACAGGCAGCCTTCTAAAGGCAAAAAGAATGAAAGAATAAAAGAGAGAGAGAGAGAGAAGAGGAGACACGAACGATACGTATGTATGTATATATATATGTGTGTGTGTGTGTGTGTGTGTGTGTGTGTGTGTGTGTGTATGGGTATGTGTATTTGTGTGTGTAAAAAAGAGAGAGAGAGAGAGAGGTATTCAGGAAATCGGATAATGCAAATACACAATCTGCAGTAAGAATTATCCTTCGGTGACCCTCTAATCGTCTCTAATAAGGCTTCTCGATTATCGTTAGTTACACCGGTCAAAGGCAAATCCCATAAATATTTCCTTTCTTTTTTTTTTTTTACCCCCTTATATATTTTGTAGAAAAACAGGGCCGAGGCGAAACGAGGTATTAAGGGAAAAAAAAAAGGAGGAAAAAAGAAAAAAGAAAAAAAAAAAAGAAGTAGAAGAAGAAAAAAGGAAAAAAGAAAAGTAAAGAAAAGGAAAGAAAAGGAAAGAAAATGAGAAAGAAGAGGAGAGATGTGATAAAGGATAGACGGGGAAAGAGGGAAAGACGGAGGAGAGATAGGAGGGAGGGAGGGAGGGAGGGAGCGAGGAGATCGTCGATCGAGAGTCGGCAAGCCTTTGAACAAGATCCCGAAAGAAGAAAATCCTTTTTTCGTTTCTCGGCAGTAGGACGTCTACTTAAACGAGTCTGCGGTCGTTCTCTGCAATGCTCGTTTTTAAGCTGGGTGTCGAGTAATTCGAATCCTTTAAGAAAAAGAAAGAGACAGAGAGAGAGAGAGAGAGAGAGAGAGAGAGAGAGAGAGAGAGAGAGAGAGAGAGAGAGAGAGAGAGAGAGAGAGGGAGAGAGGAAGGAAGGAAGAGGGGAAGGAAGATTCTTATATATATATATATATATATAACTTTTTTTATTTTTTTTTTATTTTTCCTTTTCTCTTTTTTTTCTTCGAAAATCTTCCTATCTTCCTCTATCTCTCCGTCTTCGTCTATCTTTCAATCTATCTAATCAATATATATATATATATATATATTTTTTTTTCTTTTTTTTATTATTATCTCCCTTTATTTCATCGAATAAAATTTCTATAGGTATTATATAATATCGTTGATATAAAATAAATATACGTAATTTCATCGAAGTATCATCATTCATTATATTATTTGATTTTTACTTCATTGCGTTTGTTTGTTTCTTGGATAAATATATATATGAATATTCGAAAGAGAGAGAAAAAGAGAGAAAGAAAAAGAAAGAGAGAGAGAGAGAGAGAGAGAGAGAGATAATAACAGGTAGCTCGTATTAAAATTTGGGTCGAAGCTCGAAAGAGATCGATGAGTGGAAAGAGATAATATCGTAAGAGAAAGAAATAAAAAATAAAAAGAAAAAGAAAACAGAGAGAGAGAGAGAGAGAGAAAGGTGATGTCAAACGGTAGGAAAAAGTCCTCTTAATGGACGACACAAGTCCTGTATAAGGACTGTAATTGATATCCTTGGCAGGGATTTCGAGTAAACAGTTCATTCGTCATTTATGGCTCGACTCCTCTCCTTCGCGATTATCCTCTTCATCATCATCTTCTTCTTCATCTTCTTCTTCATCTTCATCTTCATCTTCATCTTCATCTTCATCTTCATCCTGCTTTTATTACTTTTATTTTATTTTCGTCAAACGATAAGGAAAAAAGGATCTGGAAGAGAGAAATAGAAAAAGAAAGAGAGTGAAAAAGAGAGAAATAGAGAAAGAGAGAAAGAAAGAGAGAAAGAAAAAGAGAGAGAATGAAAGGATCGGTCGAAGGCTAAGAGAAAAGTCCCACTGGCATCAATACTCGATGGGATGGATATCTTTCGAGCACCTGCCTTCCTGACGAAGATGAAAAAGCGATAGGGGTCCAAGAAAGCGACCGGTAAGATGATACTATCGAAAACATTTAGCAGCAAGCATCCCATAATCGAGTTTTTTCTTTTTTTTTTTTTTTTTTTTTTTTTTTTTTTTTTTTTTTTTTTTTTTTTTTTTTTTTAATCTTTTTGTTTGTTTGTTCGTTCGTTCGTTCGTTCGTTCGTTTGTTTTTTCTTTTTATTTCTTTTTCTTTCTATCTTTCCTTCTTTCCTTCCTTCTTTCGCCGCCCCAGCCCGCCCCCATCCCCGCCTCCATCCCCGCCCCCGCCCCCTCTCCACCGAAACTCAATTTTTAATTAACAATAATGTCGTCGTTTCGTTTTATGTGCTTTCCTTTTGTTCTTCTTTCCTTTTTTTCTTCTTCTCTTTGGGATTTTGTTTTCTTCTTCTTGTTTTTCCTTACGCTCGTCGTTTCCATGACTTTTCTTCCGTTCATCACTCTTTACTTCCTTCGACTTTTTCTTTTTCTTCTTCTCCTTTCTTTTCTTTTTCTTTCTTTTTCTTTTTTTTTTTCTTTTTTTTTTTTTCTTTTTTTTTTTTTTGATCTTCCACCGACGATCACGTTTTCGTCCGTCAATGTAAATCCTTTTGGAAAACTTACTCGATTTGACATATAATTCGGTAATTGAGATCTTCAATTTTCAATTAATAATTAATTATGTATTCAATTAATAATTGATCACGTTCTCTTGTTTTAATTATTTATTTATTTATTTATTATTTTTTTTTCTTTTGTTTTTTTTTTTTCATGTGAATCTTTTTTTCTCTACCCCATAATTCACTTCTAATCGTCAAATTTAATATAACGTTAGCATAAACGTCCCACAATTGAGATTCTTCGATCTAATTAATAATAATCTCTTTTTATTATATATATATATATATATATATATATATATATATCCATTTTTTTTAATTGTATTTTTTATTCAAAATTCCCTTGAAATCTCAAATTTGATATCGAGGAAATTCTTACTACATGTCAGAATGAAAAAAAAAAAAAAAAGAAAAAAAAAGAGAGAAATAAGGGAAACGAGAAGGAAGAAAGAAGAAAGAAAAAAATAAAAGAGAAAGAAAAAGAAGAAGAAGAAGAAGTAAAGAAGAAGAAGAAAATGGGGGAAAAAAAAGAAAGAGAGAAATCAAAAAAAGAAGAAGAAGAAGAATGGAAGAAAAAGAAGAAGAAAATGAAACGCAACATTTATACATACACACGCACACACATACACACACACACACACACACACACACACATCCATGTACGTGTAGATGAGACGTGGTGAGACGATGGTGAGATGATGATGAGACGGTGTGGTGAGACTGTTCTGAACTGAACTGAACTGAACTGAACTGAACATGAGCTAAGGTGAGATGAGACGAGGTGAGACGAGGTAAAGAGAAGGACAGGAACAGAGAGAGAGAGAGAGAGAGAGAGAGAGAGAGAGAGGGAGAGAGAGAGAGAGGAAACATGTGGTACGTAAAAGTACTTACGTACGTAGGTTACGTGGGGCTTTAAGTCACGAAGAAATATCTCGATGTTGTATCTGTCGCAATGCCGTTTCTCGGTCGCGTTGTTCTCAACGTTGAAGCAACGTGCCCGTCAAAGGGACCGACAAAGGGAAAGGGAAAGGGAAAGGGAAACGGGATAAGGGGGATAAGGGGCGGGCAGGTCTGACTCCGACCTGCTCGTATCATCGAACCCGACGTCTTCGCTTGTCCGCCGCCTATTAGTAAGTCTCGTCACAACTCGCTAATGATCGCCACCCCTTTCCTAAAGATCTATCTATCTATCTATCTATATATATATGTGTGTGTGTGTGTGTGTGTGTGTTTGTCTGTCTGTGTGTCTGTCTATGTGTGTATATGCCAGATATACGAGTATACGTTTAGTATGCATATAAGTGGGGAAAGAGAGAGATAGAA
>NC_060974.1:2826502-2831502 GCF_910589235.1 Vespa crabro
TCTTTACCATCTTACTTTATCTTATCTCATTTTTAGTTTACTTTAGTTTATTTATTTATTATTTGTTTCTTTTTTATTTTATTTTATTTTATTTTATTTTATTTTATTTTATTTTACTTGCAAAAGAATAATAATAAAAAAGATTTGCAGAAAAGTAATTCTTCTTCTTCTTTTAATATATATACATATATATTATGTATGTGGATTTTGATTCTCGAACAAGATCGAACGATCATTCCGTCCCCCCTTTTTTTTTCCCCCCTCTTTTTCTTATTTCTCATAATTATATCTTTCTTCTCTTTACCATCTTACTTTATCTTATCTCATTTTTAGTTTACTTTAGTTTATTTATTTATTATTTGTTTCTTTTTTTATTTTATTTTATTTTACTTGCAAAAAAAAAAAAATAATAATAATAATAATAATAATAAAATTTGCAAAAGAATAATAATAGAAAAAATTTGCAAAAAAAGTAATAATAAAAAATTGCAAACGAATAATAACAACGTGAAAAAGTGAGGAAGGAAAGAGGGGAAAAAAGAAACAAAAAGAGCACAAAACTGAGAGAGGATGAGAGAGAGAGAGAGAGAGAGAGAAGAAGAAAAAGAAAAAGAAGAAGAAAAAAAAAAAGGAAGAAGAAGTTCTCGCGTTGGTGTTGCGCCAAATGAAGTCACAACTTGGGCAGCGGGTGGCCCCGACGAATTATTCGACTCCGTGGGATATGGTCGATAGGTGAGACGAGAGAACGATGAAAGAAAGAAAGAGAAAGAGAGAGAGAAAGAGAGAGAGAAAGAGAGAGAGAAAGAGAGAGAGAGAGAGAGAGAAAAGTGAAAGATCGCAAGAGTCCCATTGTGGATCGTAAGAAACACGTCCGTGGGATCCAACGATGTCGGCGGTATCTTTCATCCCTTCCAATAGTAAACGACACCCTTAGAAGGACCAAAGGCTTTTTCTCCAGCCCTTCGAGTTCCCTTTTTCTCGGCTAAACGTAGGAGTATCATACGATATATCGACATAAAGCGCACACATCCTTTCCAATATTACCGACATGATCTTTTGTCATTTTCACTTCGGCACTACCATATATATATATATATATATATATGTGTGTGTGTGTGTATATGTGTACGCGTGTGTGTGTGTATATGCGTGTGTGTGTGTATATGCGTGTGTGTGTGTGTGTCTAACTATCTTTTTCTTTATTTATCTCATTTTACAGGTTCAAGTTAAAATGTCCTTGATCGTGGTAGTCTTAGGTTGCGTCTAGTATAAAAAAAAAAAAAAAAAGGAGAAAGGGGAAGAAAAAATAAAAAAGAAAAAGAGAATGGAGGAGAGAAAAGAAAAAAGAAAAAGGTGAGAAAGAGATGATGATCGTCAACGAAGTTAAGGATTCTTTTTTAAAATTGAGAGAAACAGAGAGAGAGAGAGAGAGAGAGAGAGAGAGAGAGAGAGAGAGAGAGAGAGGTAGAGATAGAGAACAAAAGTTAAAAATTCTTTTTCAAAAAAAAAAAAAGAAAAAAAGAATATAAAATAAAAAAAAAGAAAAAAAAAAATATATATATATATATATATAAAGACGAAATTAATTATAAATGTACAATAATAATAATAATGAATCAAAAGGAAAGTAAAGAAACGATAAAAATTGTAAAAACAAACGATAAAAATTCTGAAAACGAACGATAATAATTCTTTAAAACGAACTATACAAATTTTCAACGCAAACAGTAAAAAATAAAAAAAGAAGAAAAAAAAAAAGGAAAAAAAAAGAGAGAACGAAAGAAAAAAGAGAAGAAAAAATTCTTAAGATTCCTCAATGTAAATGTAAATTAGAAATTGAAATTAATTTTATATTCGAGTAAAAATCAATACCTTTAAAAGATTTCGAGGATGAAAAGAGAGATCGAGTGAATTTTGTTAAAAGAAAAGAAAGAAAAAAAAAAAAAAAGAAAAAAGAAAAAGAAAAAGGAAACACACACAAGTGAGATATAGATCGTGTAGATAGATCGTCTGCATAGATCGTAGATTAAAAATATGACGTCGCAATAAGTATTCCATAGATCGTTATAGATCACGTTATAGATCGAGAGTTAAATCAATAAGGATTGACCGATGGATGCACTGTCTTTGAAAAAAAAAAAAAAAAAAAAAGAAAAAAAAAAGAAAAGAAAAAAAAAACTACTTCATGTCCGTCATCGTCGTCGTTGTCGAAGAAGACGAAGATGATGAAGATGAAGATGAAGAAGAAGATAATGATGAAGACGAAGATGAAGAAGAAGATGAAGAAGAAGATGGAGAAGAAGAAGAAGAGGAAAAGAAATCGATCTTTGTATTTCGACGATTCTCACATCGTTACATTTCTAAGCTTCTGTCCTCGATTCGTAACTCCGATTTGACCGATCGACTACCTAATCTCAAAAGAGATTTCCAACTGGAAAGAGATTTGAAATACCATTCCCTGCCAACCTCGAGAATCTCTTCTTTCACCGCCATTTTTTCTCTCTCTCTCTCTCTCTCTCTCTCACACGCATATACACATATACAGAAAGAAGGAGAGAGAGAGAGAGATAGATTATAAAAAGGATACCGAGTCCGACTGAGAATTTCGTTTCCTTTTCAACTAGAAAGAGAGAGACAGACAGAGACAGAGAGAGAGAGAGAGAGAGAGAGAGAGAACGGTGCTGACGATGACGTCACACTTACGCAAGTATTCGTAAAAAAAAAAAAAGGAAAAAGAAAAAAAAATTAAAGAGAGAAAAAAAATAATATATATATATAAGAAGAAAAGGGGGAGGGGGAAATTAAAGACTTATATAAAGATTGAAAAGAATTAGCGGATCGCTGATGGAGATCGTAAACATTTGTATGTATATGTACATATATATATATATATATATATATGAAAAAAAATGTCTACTAAATATTTAACAACCGTATATCTTTATACAATTCAAGAAAGAGAAAAAAAGAAAAAAAGGAAGAAAGAAAACTTAACGAATATCGCTAGGTTCATACCTATCATCCGCACATTTCGCACTTGTGAAGCAACTCTTTTTTTCTTTCTTTGTTTTTTTTACTTTGTTGTTGCTTTTTGTTTTTTTTTTATCCTTTTCTTTTTCCTCGTTTTCTCTCTCTCTCTCTCTCTCTCTTTTTTTTTCTTTTCTTTTTTTTTCTTTTTCTTTTTTTTTAACAGGCGACCTCGTCTCTCCGAGATATACGTTCTTTTATATATATATATATATATATATATATATATATTTCATTTTTTTTTTGCTTCTCTTTATCTTTCTTCTTTTGATTTTTCGACGGTACGAACGTAACATATATATTTATATATATATATATATATATATATATATATATATATATATATATATATATATATACATAATATCTTTTTCAATGAGCGATTATGCCAATTCAAAGAGTTCAATAAAGGATAATGATCTTTCGAAAGACGGAAAGATTTCACGAGATAGAACTCTTTCTTTCTTTCTTTCTTTCTTTCTTTCTTTTTTCCTTTCTTTTTCTTTCTTTCATACATTCTTTCTTTCATAATATTCATAACTACAATTTCCGAATTCTCGTTTTTAAATTTTCTCATACGAATGTTATATAGGTGCGTGTTACATCATCGTAATTTCGTAACCAAAAAACGTGACTGCCAAAACATTGATCCTGACTAATTAATTATCTTAAAGGACATTGATTAATGGGTTAAAAGGAGAAGCATTGAAAGTAAATAACGTAACGTTATTGGAATGATGCTAAATATATATATATATATATATATATATACGTCTTTTGGTACCTTTTTCTACCTGTTAGACAGAGAAAGAGACAGAGAAAGGAGAGAGAGAGAGAGAGAGAGAGAGAGAGAGAGAGAGAGAGAGAGAGAGAGAGAGAGAGAGAGAGAGAGTGATATGGAAATAATTATATTTCATTAATAATAAATTCATTTATTATCCGATCGATCGATCGAATCTTCTAATAAATTTCTACGAACGAATTTTCTAACAAATTTTCTAACAAATTTTCTAACAAATTGTCTAACACATTTTCTAACGAATTTTTTAATAAATTTGAACAATCGATTTTGCATAAAATATTAAATTATTCGAATTATTATATGAGATTTAATTGGAGAGAAAAGAATCGCAAGGTGTAAATATAAAGGATTGGCGATACTGTACAAGGATTTTGTACGAGTTGAAGAATTTTTTCCTTTTTATTTTTTTTTTCCCATTTCCTTTTATTTCTTTTATTTTTTTTTCTTTTTTTTTTATTACTTTTTTTTTATTATCCTTTCTTTTCGGCCTATTTATTTTCCTTAGGAATCTTTCAACGAATAATATCTCACTCGAACATAATAAAATCAATTCAAATTCAAATTTAAATTTGAATAAACGCGAGTAGCGAAAGAAATTTTTTCCTCTTTCTTTTTTTGCAAGATGTTCGCAGTAGTTAGAAAAAAAAAAAAAAAAAAAGAGAAAGAAAAAAGAAAGGAAAAGAAAAAAATGTATCGAGATAAAAAAGAAAATACGAATATGCGTCGTTCGTTTGGATTGGCTAAACGTTTTCGAAGAGAAGAGAAAAGAAAAAAAAGGAAAAAGAAAGAAAGAAAAAAAAAAAAAAAAAAAAAGAAAGAAAAGAAAAATTCTATACATCTTTACAATTAAATTTATTTAAATGAGATTAAAAGACGATAACGTGTGCGTCCATACGTGCATACATAAATGTGCGCGTGTGTATCTGCGGGCGCTTCGTATGTGTGTTTATTTATTTGTTTGTTTATTTGTCTCTCTACGTGTATATATCTGTGTCCAATGTGTTAGTTTATATACGTGAGAAAGACAAAGTAAGTTAAGAGAAAAATAGTTAGACACACGAAAGTTGACCCTTCTATGCATTCCAAACTTGCCGATCAGATTAGAATAGAAGAAGGCAAAGTATGCGTCCAGTCTGCGTCCTGTAATGCTAAGAAGAAAAAGAAAAAGAAA
>NC_060974.1:2836502-2844002 GCF_910589235.1 Vespa crabro
ATATATACGAACGTAATAAATTTTCTTTTCTTGTTTTTCTTCTTTCTCTCTCTCTCTCTCTCTTTCTATCTTTCTTTTCTTTTCTTTTCTTTTTTTTTGTTTTCCTTTCTTTTACAATATTATCTCCAAGTATCATAACGATTATTAGATTCATTTTTAATTAATATACTTAAAAAAATATCTTAATTAATGATATAAGTTGTGAAGAATTTATTTTGTAAATATAATGATAAATAAACGAATAAACAAATAAATAATTAAAAAAAAAAAAAAATATATATATATATATATATATATATATATAGTCAAATAAAGGAAATATTTATATGAAATTTTTTTATTGTTTCGATATATTGAGACTATCCTTAAAAAATTTAATACATTTCAAGACATATATACACACACACACACACATATATATATATATGTAATGTTAATGCAGAACGATATGTATATATTATATATACAAAAATAAAGAGGGATAAAGAGAGAAAGAGAGAGAATCTTCTGATCGGAACGACGCTTTCTAGCAGCATTAAATTCTGTGTAGAAAAGGGCCGGGTGCAATAAATCTGTTTGCAATTAGCGGAGTGCCTGCACGCGAGCGTTCCGCTCTCATCGAGGTCGCCGTATACGGAGAATAAATGATGTCATAAGGAACGGTGGTCCCTTTTCGATGACCGCCCGTTGCGATTTTCAGAAGAGGAAGACGAAGAAGAAGAAGGAAGAAGGAAAAAATAAAAGAAGGAGAAGAAGAAAAAGTAGAAATGGGGTGCCGACGTTTTCATCCCCTTTCCAATCGAACGGCCGAAGCTAATTTCTAAATAACTAAAATAATACATTCACTTGATATATGTGTATTCGTATATTCGTGTGTATATGTGTCTGTTTGTGTATGTATTTATTTTTTTGACTGTATGTGTATGGACACATATATGTACATGACTATGATCAACAGTTACGTCAATTTACTGGAGTTTATATAAAAATATGTAATATATATATATATATATATATATATATATATATATATATATGATTATTGAATAAAATAAAATATATATATGAAATGATTATTAAAATACATAAATATATATATATATATATATAAAATTATAAAATGATATTAAATGTTATATCGTAACGTGCGTTAATAAAGAAAAACTAGATCTGAAAAACTAATGCTAAATTAATGAAAAAGAAAAAAAAAAGAAAGAAAGAGAAAAGAAAAAGAAAAGGAAGGAAAAAAAATCGACGGAAAATTAAAACAGAAAAAAGGAAAGCAAGAGAAAAGGAAAAGAAAAATGAGAAGAGGAAAAGACAAAAAAAAAAACAACAAACAAAAACAAAAAAAAAGAAAAAAGAAAATTAATGAATAAATTCGTTCATCGCGATTCATTTGATATAAAAGACGAATTCTTTTCTTCCTTCTTCTTCGGTTTTTTTTTTTCCATTTTATTTTTCTTCTTTTCCCTTTTTTTTTTTCTTTCTTTCCAACGATACTTCAAATAATATATTAACAATCGATTTAAAAGTAATTTCTATACGTGTGAAAAATTTCAGAAAGAAGAGAAAGAGTGAGAGTGAGAGAGAGAGAGAGAGAGAGAGAGAGAGAGAGAGAGAGAGAGAAAAGAGAAAGAAAAAAAGAGAAGGAAAAAGAAAAAGAGAGAGAGAGAGAGAGAGAAAGAAAAAAGAGAAGGAAAAAAAGAAAAAGAAAAAAAGAAAAAGAGAGAGAGAGAGAGAGAGAGAAAGAAATAAAGACCATTTCTGCGAGAGCCAATTACAATCCGACTTGGCGTGTAAAGGGCAATCCTATTTGCATAACGCGTCGCGCGCTGTGCGATATCTCCATTACAACTCTCGATCCTTTTCTTCTTCTTCTTCTTCTTCTTCTTCTTCTTCATTTTTTCTTCTTCGTTCTCTTCCTCATCATACTTTCTCTTTTCATCTTAAATGTATTCACTTGTATATATATATATATATATATATATATATATATATATATATATATATACAAATATATATATATACATGCATAAGAATCTATGTATGAATATATGTAAAAAATATATATGCACAGGTACATACATACATACATACATACGTTTACAAAGAGAGGGATAATACATAAAAGACGGAAACCCTTTCAACCGGCTCTCTCTCCCTCCCCCATCCTCTTCCTCTCTCTCTCTCTCTCTCTCTCTCTCTCTCTCTCTCTCTTCATCTCTCTTCATCTCTCTTCATCTCTCTTTTTGGTTGCTCTGCCGTAGATCAAACCCTGCTGGGTCTTTGGACCCACTCTGGATATTTATTTATTAAACGGGATTGTGCCGAGGTGAGAGAATCATATATACATATATATACCATATGATTCCTTCGAACGAATCTCTAAATATTATTTATATACTTAGAACTAAATATTCAAACGTTATAAAAAATTTGCAAACGTTTATTAATAAAAAAGAAACAATGTATATAATAACGAAGATATTTTTTCAATATATAATAGAAATAAATAAATAAATATAAGAAACGGAATCTATCAAAAAAAGGATCATTTAAAATATCACCTTATCTCTATCTATCTATATCTATCTATATCTATCTATCTATTTATCTCTCTATCTCTATCTTATTTTCTAACATTAATATCGTAATACGATATGTAAAAGAAGCATATCATTGGTCCGTATTTCTAATTAAAAATTAAAATAATCCACAGTCTTGACATATTACGCGTCGTAGATCTTTTGCACTTTTACTATCACGTAATAAACTTTATCTCTCCCCCTTCTCCCCCCACTCTATTCCTCATATGCATTATTATAAATATATATACATACACACACATACACCAACACATTAGCACCCATACACACACACACACACACACACACACACATACACACATACACATATGCACAAATTTAATCAGAATTGAGATGCGAGGGCGTATAAGTGGTAGATATCGTGTATCGTTTTCGAAAATGAAACACACGGGTCTATAAATTATGTTCACTGAACGGTGTCCATAATTCGTCGAGTCATTAATCGAATATAGAAAAAGAGTGAGAAAGAAAGAGAGTACGTATACGTGTATGTGCGTTTCCCTATGCATGTGCATATATATATATATATATATATATATCGGGATGAATTCTCCCGTATAATTGCATCTTCGACGGAAATGCGTTCTTACCTTGCTTCTGCTGAACTTTAATTGCATCTCGTGTTTTCACGCATACATGTATGCGTATATGTATATGTATTTGCATGTGTATGTGTATGTGTGTAAGAGATAGAGAGAGAGAGAGAGAGAGAGAGAGAGAGACAGCAAATAATAATGTGCAAAGAGACACGTTACTGTAGCATAACTTTTCGACGTTATCACGTTCTATCACGTTTGTTTGTGTGCCTGTATTTGTTTCTACGTATTTCTATACGTCTATGTACGTACGTGTGTTTGTGGCGTATATTTGAAAAATATTATTATACGTACTTCCGACGAATCCGGATTCGCCGGTCATGCGTTCCTAATTAAGATATGAATCCTGGTAGTATCTTCATCTGGGACACGCGATCATATTCGATTCGAATTATCCATTTCCCCTTACGCCAACTACGAGAAATACTAGTTTACGATATCTTTTGGTTTTCTTTGCTCTTTTTCTTTTTTCTTTTTTTTTTCTTTTTTTCTTTTTTCCTTTTTTTTTTTTTTTTTTATTGATTTATTTACTTTGCTTCTTTTTCTTTTTCTCCTTCCTCATTATTATTATTCGTTTTTCCCTTTCTTATTTTTTTCTTCTTTTATTTTCTTATATTTCTTTTCGTTTGTCCTTTTGTTTATTATTTAAAAAATTTTTCTTTTCTTTTTTTTTTCTTCCTTTTTAATTCGATTTCTTTCTTCCGTTCCCCCCCTCTCTCTCTCTTTCTCTGTGTGTGTTTTACTTTTTCTTTTTTCTTTTTCGATGATAACTTCCTCGAAAGAGTATCCACAATTTTATTTTTCTTATATATATATATATAGATATATATTTTTCTAATAACTTAGGATCATTCTTGTTCCCGCAGTGAAAAAGAAATTATATTTATGAGATGAGTACATACATATATAAATGCATACATAAATACTAGACATGCAGCTATCCTATAAGAATTATCATTTCCGTGATATTTATTTGTTTATTTATTTATTTTTCTTATTTATTTATATATTTATCCATTTATTTATTTATTTATTTATTTATTTATTTATCGATACGTATTTATAGGTTATCTTTGATAAAACTATTGAAAAGAATTACTGAAACGACGAAAAAAGAAAAAAAGGAAAAAAGAAAAGGAGAAAGAAAAAAAAATAAACGAAAAGAAAAATAAATGAGAATAAAAAGAAAAGAAAAAGATTTACTCAGAAAGTTGAGAATCTTTGCTATCATCCTCCCTCCCTTTCCCTCTCTCCCTCTCTTATTTTTTTTTTTTTTTTTTTTTTTATTTTTTTTTTCATATAGGGTCGCGAATAAGATCGAATTTCAAATGTGGCTCTCTTGCTTCCCTTTCACCTTCGAAGGGTTAAGTATCTTCGCACGTATCGTCCCTTTCTCTTGGAAGCTTCAAGAAAGGAAAAGAGAAAAAAAGAAAATAAGAGAGAGAGAGAGAGAGAGAGAGAGAGAAAAAGAGAGAAAGGAGTCTTCCGTTTCCGGATTGGCGCGTTAATCGAAAGAGCCCATCTTTGAGAGGGTAGTAAGTATATGGTATACCTTGTCTCTCTTTCCCAAGGATATGGTACTTAGGCACGTGGTATATATATATATATATTTTTCAAGTATTTTCTTTCAAGTACTAATATCGTTCGTCTCTCTCTCTCTCTCTCCCCTCTCTCCCTCTCTCTCTTTCTCACTCTGTCTCTCTCTTTCCCTTTAGAAAATGTCTTTCTTTCTTCCCTTATTTATTTACATTTTTTATTCGTTTCGTTTTCCCGATATTTTTTGTCTTCGCCATTTTACTTTTCCCCTTTTCTTTTCTTTACGTTCGTTCATCCCTTATTTCCAATCTGTTTTCCATTTTCTCTCTTCCTCTATTCGAATTTAAAAAGAAAAAAATAAATAGTAATTACTGTATTAAATGATGAAAAAAAGAAAAAAAAAAAAAGAAAAAAAAAAAAAAAGGACAAAAGGAAAAAAAAATAAAGAAATTGTTAAAGCGAATTTAAATAAATAAATAAATAAATATATATATATACATATATACACAAATAAAATAAATATATATATATATATATATAAACATATAATTTTTCAAAAGAATTGCCGATCTTTATTTTATTTTTTTATTTTTTTATTTTTTTTTTTTTTTTAAATTTTTTTTCTCACGCTTGTCCTTCATATTCTCTTCGTTATTCACTTCCTTATTTTTACGAAACTTTTCATTCGAAAAAAAAAAAAAAACCACAAATAAATAAATTAAATGAATAAAAATGAGGAAAAGAAAAAAATAAAAAAAAAAAAAAAAGAAAAGAGATAAAACGTCGAAGCTAATGGAATTAAAATGTGTTACATTATTCTCTTCTTTTGTTTTTTTTTTTTTTTTTTACTTATTCTATTACTCACCATGATTCATAATATTTAGCCAGGCATATTACTTTCGAAATAGATAGAAAACACTACACGTTTCCAGATTCAGAACAGGAGGAACCACTCCTCCCCTCTTTCCTCCCCCTACCCTTTCTCTCTCTCTCTCTCTCTCTCTTTATTTATTCACTCGTTTCTCTCGTTCGAATACGGACAAAAAGAAACGTATGATTAGAAAGTTCGATGATTGTTTAGACGACGACACGCGCCACTTCGAAAGAAAGAAAAAGAGAGAGAAAGAGAGAGAAAGAGAGAGAGAGAGAGACAGAGAGACTTGTGCTCTTTCTCTCTCTCTCTCTATTTCACAGAGAAACGTACGGTCGCATCTGTAAAAATAATAGAAATCTAATTATGTAAATCCTACGGGATTTTAGGATCGTGTCTAACAGAACTAGACTTGGTCATGAACAAAAGTAAGAGACGAAAAGGGGGAAAGGTAAAGTTTATGGGGTTGGGTATGGGGTGGAGGAGGGACGAAGAAACACATCCTTATCAAAATACTATGAGAGAAGGAAAAGAGTCTCCTAAGCACGTTCGACGTGTGTTACAACATTCGAATAATGCTGCCAACTACTTATATACACACATACATACATACATACATACATACATATATATATATATATATATATATATATATATATATATATTTATATATATATATATTGTGCTCATAATTATGAAAGTGGTCTAAGTCAAAATTTCAAAAAAATGAGTTTATCAGTTATTTCACATCCACATTATCATAACTATATGTACTTAATGTAATTTTTACGATATCGTCAAAAATGAACCTTTAGATAGTGAATGTTATTTCAACGTTATACGGAATTCATTTAGTGTTAATTATGAAAGTGATCTAAGTAAAAAATTTTAAAGAAATTACATATAAACATAACTTGAAAATGGCGCGTGGCCCTCTTCGACGCATTTCTGAATTAAATAGTAAGCTGGTAAAAAAAAAGCAACTTACTTATACAACCCTGAGCATTATTATAAATCGATAGAAAAGTGTACAAGGAAAAAGCCATTTTCGATAAAACGAATGTCACAGCCAGAGCCAGATTTTATTTCAACGAAGACACTAAAAGAATCAATAAAAAAAAGAGTTAAAAATACCGCGGGAAAATCTGTCTCTTGGTTGAAAATTCATTGGATGAAATTCTTGAAAAGTGAACCTTATAAAATGTTCTATAAAACTTCTTTAGATGATTCTAAATTCCACGTTTTGGATCTTTCATCTAAAAGAGAAAGATTAAAAATATAAGAAAATATTAAATTACTTTCATTATACACCAACCCTAGACCAGATAACGGAAGAATAATATAAAGATATCATGTGTTTACTATCATACATCACTTCAGTTTATCAGGAACATTTTAAGAATCATAAAAACTAGAAAAAATCATAAAAATGGATTACTTTTTAAAAATAATTAATAAATGAATTATTTCATGAATTATTTCATTAAAGTTATTGTTTCAAATAAAACTCATAGTTCTTTATTGCTTTAAGTCATTTATTGAACATTCAATTAATTTTGAAAATGGTCTAAGTCAATTAGAACTTTAAAAACAACATTTTCGTATGAAATTCATACAATATTTCATATTTATAATAAATTTTCATTAATCAAGATTAAGAAAATTATAAATTAAAATGTCGCATAATATACAAATATTTTTTAATTCGTTCAAAAACGCAATTCATTAAATATCACGAAACAAGAAATATATAACTTAGATCACTTTCATAATTATGGGCACATTATATATATGTCATGTACGTACGTACGTACTTACGTACACATCAACGTGTCCCTTCATTGATAACTATTATTGATTCTAGAAATTTATTTTCTGACGAGAAGGA
>NC_060974.1:2846502-2849002 GCF_910589235.1 Vespa crabro
GTATTATCTCGCTAATCGGGAAAAAGAGTTCGACGGGGCACAAAGTATATAAGTAACCGGCTTCTCTCTCTCTCTCTCTCTCTCTCTCTCTCTCTCTCTCTCTCTCTCTCTTCTTCAATTTATATATCTACATTACATATATATATATATATTTTTTTTTTTTGTCTCTTTTTGCACATATAATCCTTTATTTCTTTTGTTTGTTTTTTTTCTTCGTTTCGTTTTGATTTATTTAAATCTTCTTTCTTCTTCTTCTTCTTCTTCTTCTTCTTCGTCCTTTTTGCTTTTTTTTTTAACTTTTTTTTATTTTTTTTTGGTCCAACGTTAACGCGTTCGTTTTTTTTCAAACATTACTCACATTGTAGCGGTATATATGTATGTGTATATCTGTGCGTGTATTTTTATTGGATTGATTAAAAAAAAAAAAAAAAAAAAAAAAAAAAAAGAAACGATAGTACACTTGAATACATTATACGATAATATTATTATAGGATTACGTTTAAAAGTTACATTAATAATTTTACCGTAGAAATAGTGCAATAAATTATTATTATTTGTTAGTAGTAATTAATTTTGGGAATGAAATGAAAAATTGTAAAAAAAGAAAAAAAAAAAAGAAAAAAAGAAAAAAAGAAAAAGAAAATTTATTTATTTAAATTAACGCACAAGGCATTGATTTATTTTTATCGTAAAGTAGTATTATATGAAATGCATTTTTTCTTTCTTTCTTTTTTTTTTTTTTTTCTTTTTATACATATATTTTATCGCATATCTTCTTTCGGTCGCAATATATTATATTTTTGTTTCATTGAGTATCTGTTTCAATCGTAAAAGAAAAAAATTACTATCACAACGTGCGACGTGCCGTTTGTTCGACGAGTATATATAAAAAAAAAAAAAAAAAAAAAAAAAAAAAAAAAAAAAAAGAAAAACAAAAACATCGTATAATAAACACTGTAATAAAAATTTTGTCTCACGCTAAACGTTCGTAGAGGCATTGAAAAAAGAAAAGAATAAAAAAAAAAAAAAAGAAAAGAAAAAAAGGACCGATTAATCGATACATCGCATGAAATCATCGATCACCAATGAAGAAGAAAAAAGAAGAAGAAGAAGAAGAAGAAGAAGATAAAAAAGAAGAAAAGAAAGAAAAGGAAAAAAGATTTCCTTGGCAAAACGTCTCTCGTATTTCAATCATAATCCCCGATTATTTCCGATATCGATTGTTACAAACGTATAAGAATAACAGGAAGGACAGATGCGGAATAGAATCTTAAAAGGTAGAATTTTTCAAAAGGGAGAAGAAAAAAGGAGGGAAAGAGAGAGAGAGAGAGAGAGAGAGAAAGAAAGAGTAGGAGAGAGGAGGAGAAGAGGATGAGGATGAGGTTGAGGAGAATGAGAAATAGTAACAGGAAGCCTGAGACTACTACTGAGTAGCAGAAGAGGGTGGCTAATCTGACTAACAAATATTTAGATTGTCGCGTTTGTGTCCCATTGATACATCGAGTGGTCTGCACCCAAAAAGATATATATATATATATATATATATAGAATGAGAGAGAAAAAGGAAGTTGAAAGATAGAAAGGGAAGAAAAAAGAAAAAATGGCCGACTATGGTGACGGTGTTTACTCAGCGCATGTTTACCCCGGTAAACGAAGAATTCTGGTATTAAGATGGCAAAGATATAATTGTATTGATATCACAAATAAGCTTCCTTTCCGTTTTACTGTTCGTTATATATGTATGTATGTATGTATGTATGTATGTATGTATGTATGTATGTATGTATGTATGTGGGGAAAGGAGATAAAGAAAAAGAGAGAGAGAGAGAGAGAGAGAGAGAGAGAGAGAGAGAGAGAGAGAGAGATAAATCGGCAGATTAAACTTCTATTAAATAAAATTAGAATCTTCTTTTTAATAAGATTAGAATCTTCTTTTTCGTAGTAAACGAACGACGAATAACAAAAATACGCTTAGAACGATCTTAGAAATTAGATAGGAACGATAAATACTATCACTGATCTAAATATATTACTTATAATATTTACTAACCTTAAAACTGTGTCTACGTATGTACGAGATTAAATTTCTATTAAATAAAATCTTCTTCTTAGCAGTGAATGAACGAGAAATAACGAAAATACGCTTAGAACGATATTAGAAATTAAATTCGAACGATAAACTTTATCACTGATCTAAATATATTACTTATATTTCCTAACCTTAAAATTATGTTTATGTATGTACGAGATTAAATGTCTATTAAATAAAATCATTATTATCGTAGTGAACGAACGAAATTTATTTCGACGAGATAGAAAATATCCTTAAGAAATGATCTAATAATATAAATTAAATTCGATCTAACGTAATTGTATTAAATATTTCTTAATAAATTTAAATATTACTCACGTCCTTACTGATCGGCTGACGATACTGGAATGAAATTAACCTTCACGCAATGTTGACTAACGATATTATCTCGTAAATACAAAATCGAAT
>NC_060974.1:2854002-2856502 GCF_910589235.1 Vespa crabro
TCACGGTCGCGATTTTCTTTTTTTCTTTTCGTTTGTTTTATTTTTTTTTTTTTACCCCTACCCCTAACCCCACCTCTTCTTTCTCCTCCCCCTCCCTCTCGCCCTGCCCTCCATCCCCTATGTCTTTATATCTATATATATATATATATATATACATATATGTATTGTTATAGTCAAATACGGAAGACATCGTTTAATGTTTACTCAACGATAGAGATTGCACGTAGTCGATTTCTCGAACGAAAGATCGGTATAAGTATGTAGGTGTTTCTAAGAAATCTTTCAAGGTCATTTAAGATTTATATAGCCATGCATTTAATATGTATTTACGTATCTATGTTAGTATATATGCGCGAATCCTAGGTGATTATATCAAGAGTGGTCCGATTATAAATCATATATATATATATATATATATACATTTTTTCTTTTTCTTTTTTCTCTCTCTCTCTCTCTCTCCTCTCTCTCTTTCTCTCTTTTTCGAAACACTCATATACGATTTTTTGATATATTACTGGACCCGTTCGATTTTTTAAATTATTCGAGAATTACTATCGACCATCATTTTTCTTCTTCTTCTTCTTCTTCTTCTTCTTCTTCTTCTTCTTCTTCTTCTTCTCCTTTTTTTCTGATTCTTTTTTTTTTTTTGGAATATACGTACAAACAACGGAATGGAAAAAATTGTTTATCCATAATATTGTATATAAATACGTCCGTCTTCCTTTCCTTTTTTCTTCATTCTTTTTCTCTCTTTTTTCCTTTTCTTTTTCCTTTTAAATCGAAAATTTAATTATTTCGTGACGTAATTCTCATTAAAACACATTAACAATAAGATATTTAAATGCGTCACTTATAATTACCGTAGTTAAATAGAACTTTGATCTCAATTTTATAATCTCATGGATATCTATATCAAAAAAAAAATATATATATATATATATATGTATATTTCAAATTATTGAAAAAAAAAAAATTTGAAAAATGTTTGTAGAAAAAGCTTCTAACGCGAAATTATTCTGGGTTGATTAGTTCGAGGTAAAAAAAAAAAAAAAAAAAAAAAAAACAAAAAAAAAAAAATATCTGCGAAGAATCTAATTAATTTCAAATCGAACTTCTCGATTAAAGGTTCTGGGGAAAAGAAAAAAAAGAAAAAAAAAAAAAAACAGAAAAGAAATGAATAAAAAAAAGAAATAAATAGAAAGAATTCGAACGACGTGGACGACGAATCGAAGAAACGAGATAAAAAAAGGAATTAACGAGTTTTAATTATCTAACCTTATATAAACTTTAACACCAGAAGTACGAGTGAGATAGAGAGAGAGAGAGACAGAGAGACAGAGAGACAGAGAGAGAGAGAGAGAGAGGAAAAGAGAGGCAAATAAGAGAGCATCAATCTATTTGGATGCTTAGCAAAGAAGGAGCAGCAATTATGATATTTGTCCCTATTAGGCGAATTGGGGTGGCGACTCGCGTGACCCCAACTGATCGTGGCGGACTGCTAACTCGCGCAATGGGCCTGGGGTCAAATAAGACCGCCTCTCTCTCTCTCTCTCTCTCTCTCTCTCTCTCTCTCTCTCTCTCTCCTCTCTATCACTCTATCTCTCTCATTCTTATTATTCACTCACAAAGTTTTGCCTTACCGATATTCACATCTCTTTGCGTGAAATTCATCAAAACGAACCGAGAATAACCACCGACGGGTTGCACTAAATTAGATCGAATTAGATCGAATTAGATTTGTCCTTATCGTAAAATATTTCAGTACGATTAGAATTGCATACATTTTAAAATATCGATATATTAATGTAATATGAACGTTTGGTACGAAAGGAAAGAAAAAAAAAAAGAAAAAAGAAAGAAGGTTTTCTTCTGCTTGCAATCTGAAAGAAATAAAAAGTAAAATTAACAAGAGATAAAAAGGGGAAAAAGAATTAGAATTCGAAAAAGTGCATGATCGAATTTTTGATGAACGCTTAAAAGGTTCAATAATTATATCTTAAATCTCTATTTACGTTAGATTAGATTTTTATTAAATTTTAATTCATATATTTATTTGAATAAACGAATGATCGATAACGATAGTTATCTTAGAACGATCATTAGAAATAAGATTAGAATTATAAATTCCTATTATCTGATCTAATGCATCGCTTCTAACGTTTTACTAGGCTTCAAAACAATGTCTACGTGAGTTTGCGAGATTAGATTTGTATTCGATTAAATTTACCTCTTCTTTTTTTTTTGTTGCTTATTTTTTTTTTTTTTTTTTTTTAAATAATCTAACGAACGATCTAATTCAAATCGAATCATCATATAGCAAATCTAATGTATTATATCTTAATAAGCCTAATACTATTATCTACGAATAAAATATTAAATTTTTATAAGATTATCTATAGCGAATAAAAATTAACGATTAATATCAATAGTACGACGTTTATAATTATCTTAGAAATTAAATTCGTCTCGGATCATATTTCTAATCTAATATATTATATTT
>NC_060974.1:2861502-2864002 GCF_910589235.1 Vespa crabro
AGTTAAAGGTTATGCGCCAAGTTATTTGACCTAAAGTACTGTCCCGCCTCTATATTCTTTTATCATTATTTTTCATATCACTCTCTCTCTATCTCTCTCTTCCTCTCTCTCTTTCTCTCTCTCTCTCTCTCTCTCTCTATCTCTATCTCTCTCTCTATCTCTCTATCTCTATCTCTCTCTCTATCTCTATCTCTCTCTCTATCTCTCTATCTATCTGTCTATATCTTTGTTCTTTTTTTCTTCGATCGGTTTAAATCCAATTTAATAGTGACAATATCATTTTTTTCTATGGTTTATTATATTTACTGTAATGGGAATTTCTCATAGAAAATATATTGTTCTTAGAACAAATAATTACCACAACAGATATAACGTATCATTAATATTTCGCAAATATTATGGGAATATTTGTGATTGCATTTTTGTTGTTTCCCCCACAACCCACAACCCCCCTCCCCCCGCCCTCCACGCCAACCACAGTCTCTTTTTTTTTCTTTTATCGTTTCCATTCTTTTCTATTATCTTCGATCGAATAATTCATTATTAATAAGTACAATGGAATATTAAGATTTTCTTATGATCGTTACTCATGTATGTCTATTTATGTTTGGAAAATTTGGAACATTTTGGAAAATTTTCATAGGATAGAGAAGAAAAAAAAGAGAAAAAAGAAAAAAGAAAATAAACCAATTGAATATTACTTTTTCTTATCATTGATTATGAGACGTCGTAATAACGAAAGAGGAAAAATTGTAAGAACGCAAGATAAATCTTATTAATCATCGAATTGAAATAATTTTAATTTTAAAATCAATTTAAATTGAACGATTCGTTTGAAAAAAAATGACAAGTGAAAATGACATTAAGAAATTATTTCTGTATCTTTCGTGCATTCGAATTGAACATTATGATATATCGAGTAACAATATTTATAAAGAAATAATTTCAATAAAAGTCGAGACGTGTAACGTTTGAAAAATTTCAAAAGGGGAAGGGAAAAAAAAAGAAATTAAATTATAATAATAAAAAAGTAGGAAATCAAGGAAAAGGACGAAGAGAGAAAGAGAGAGAGAGAGAGAGAGAGAGAGAGAGAGAGAGAGAGAGAAAAGAGGATAGATCATTTTATGGTTGTGCAATCTCTCTAAAAAAAAAAAAAAAAGATCTATCAAAAAATCATGGTACATCGTAATAATATAAAATGACATTTGGAATGATCCTAATTCGCTTCTTTTTTTTTTTTTTTTTTTTTTTTTTTTAGATCGAATCGACAAAAGACAACTTTTGGCTCCAATCGTACAACGAATTTAAAGAGACAGAGAGAGAGAGAAACATACATACATACATACATACATACATACATACATACATACATACATACATACGTAAATGGATAGATAAGTACACAGATACATAGACGAGATCATTGAAAATATTAGAGCATAGAAAAGCATCGAAAGGAACGTTTTATACGGCATTGTGCATCGACCCAAGATGATGAGAAGGAAAGAATGAAGGAAAAGAGATGTCATATTCATGATCGTTAATATGTCGACCATATTGTATAGATAGAAAGAGAAGAAAAATACACACACACACACACACACACACATATATATATATATATATATAAAAGAATGAGAGAGATAGAAGCTCGATAATACAAGCGTTTATTCCACCTTATTAAACTCTAATATTATTATAATGACATACACACATACTCACACATATATAAATACACATACACAGAGACATACACGTGAACAGATAGACATACACACACACACACACACATACATTTAATATATATATATATATATATATATAATACTTGTGTAAAGTTCAGTGACGATATTAAATTCGATTATTATTACATATTTAATACCGGAGTAACAGTTAAGTATAATCTCTCTTATGTGTATTTAATCTTGTTAAAACTCGGCCAAGAGTAAATTCGATAGGTCGAAGTACCAAAGAGAGAAAGAAAGAGAAAGAGAGAGAGGGAGAGCGAATTATTCGAAAAGAAGTGTCATTCGAGACTTATCGAAGAGAATGAAGGGTGAAAAGAAAGAAGAAAAGAATCTAAAAAGAAAGAGAGAGAGAGAGAGAGAGAGAAAGGGAAAAAGAGAGATAGATAGATAAAGGAAATTCATTCGTAAATTGGCGACGATTGCTCGACGTAATCTCATTAGGGTTCACATATTGAGCAGCCAAGAGAGCGTGACCTTGATCCTTAAAAAGGCTCGATAGAAATAAGAAGGATGAGAAATTGGAATCGTTTCGTGGTCTTTTCATTTCTTTCTTCTCTCCCTCTCTCCCTCTCCCTCTCTCTCTCTCTCTCTCTCTCTCTCTTTCTCAATCTTTTTTTTCTTTTTCTTCTTTTTTCTTTCCTCTTTTTTTTTCTTTTCCTTTCGTCGTCGTCGTCGTCGTCGTAGTCGTCGACTATATTCGTAATCCCACGATCCTAAAACGATACTCGGAAGGTCGTTAAAGCGTGAAGAAA
>NC_060974.1:2869002-2879002 GCF_910589235.1 Vespa crabro
TATGTACAATATGTATGTACAGCTTTCTCTCTCTCTCCCTCTCTCTCTCTTTCTATGTTAACATCGTTCTATCCTTCTCGCACTTACATCAAACTAGGCGTATGTACGTACGTACATATGTAACATCATCCCTATTTGAGCCTAGCCAACAACTAACACTATATCGCATCATCGAATTGCACGTACATACATGTACATATATATATATATATATATATATATATGCGTGTGTATGTGAGTGGGTGTGTGTGCGATTTAATGTAACATATCCCGGTTGGAGAGCACCCCCTCGTAAACCTCCCCCTACTTTTCCCTCTCTCTTTTTCTTCCTTTCTTTCCTTTTTTTCTTTCTTTCTTTCTCTTTCTTTTTTTTTTTCTCTTTTTTCTTTTTTCCCTTTCGATCGATCAAAAGGGGACCACCATGTATATTCTAACACCCATTGTGTTACGGTTACATATTTATCGTCTAACAAATAAGGCGTACAATGTTTTGATGTTGGGATTCACGTATCACGAATTTTTCTTCGTCTCTAAGGTTTGTCGAATATGTTGCGCGTTTTTTTCTTCTATTTTGTTCTCTTTCTTTCCTTTCTCTTTTTCTTTTCTTCTCTTACTACTCTTTTTTTTTTACTTTTAATACGTTTATTACTCGAATGACTTCGTTCTTTGATTTTTATTTCTCTGTTTTTCTTTTTTTTGTTTTCCTCTCTCTTTTTTTTGCTCGTCATTACTTCGAACAGATCTTTTGTTTTTTTTTTTTCTTTTTCTTTTTTTTTTTTTTTTTTTTTTTTTTCGTAAATTGAATATACTTATCTCTAATTAACGACAACGAAAGATCTAACTTGCAATGTTCCATATAAAATTCTCGATTTAATAGAAAAAAAAAAAAAAAAGAAAAAAAAAACCAGAAAAAATAAAATAAAATGAAATAATAAATAAATAAATAAAAAACAGACAGAGAGAGAGAGAGAGAGAGAGATAGAGAGATAGAAAGAGAGAGATAGTTAATTCGTATAATTAATCCGTATAAGAGAATAATTAATTCGTATAATTAATCTAACATCTTACGATCCATCCTATATATATATATATATATATATATATATATATATAAAATTATGTACAATATTATATATAAAAGATTAGATGCGAATTATCACTTCTATTATATCCATTTATATTTATTAAAAAATTCATCAAATTCATCAATGATAACATAGCATTATTCCTCGTTAGAAATCATTTTTAAAATATCGACAAGTTTAAGAAAGAGAGAAAGAGAGAGAGAGAGAGAGAGAGAGAGAGAGAGAAAAAAGTTAGATTATTATTGTAACTATTTATAAGCTATGTAGCTAACCGTGAACCTTTTCTACAAGACGTATCGATTATACGACATGACAAAAGAGCCAAGTGAAAGGAAGCACATTTGTTTAGAACCACCCGGTTACCTTTCGACCTAATGTTAGAAATAATTCTACATTGTGAAATGCAAGCATTCTTAAAGCCAGAAATATCGATCAATTTTATATATACATATATATATATATATTTATACATACACAGACAGACATATATATATATATATATATATATATATATATATATATAATAACTACATAACATACACATGTATTTTACGATATACATAGATACAAATGTATGACGTATTTCTTTTTCTTTCTTCTAACTTTTATTCTATTACCTTTAACTTTTATTTCCTTCTAATCGATCTCTCTTTATTAAAACGACGATTAAAAAATTATATTATCGTATCTTCAATTGTCGATCCTATTAAAAATCTGATTTTATTTCAATTAACGTTAATAATGATAATAACGATAATAATAATAATAATAATAATAATAATAATAATAATAATAATAAAAAATAATCGTCATTGTCTACTTTAGATCTCTCTATGTATTATTTTCTAACATTTCTATTAATCTTTTTCATTTCTTTCTTTTCTTTTTCTATCTGTTTCTTTTCTCTTTTTCTTTTTTTTCCTTTTTTTTTCTTTTTTTTCTTCTTCTTCACTCAAATTTTTAATTTTAAATACGAATTCATATTTTCAGAAGGAACATTGTCTAATCGTTCATTCATCAACGATCAAACAAATCGATTACCATTTGTTTATTTCTCTTATATTCATTTTAATTCATTTCGTGACTTGCGAATGATTGATCAAAAAAAAAAAAAGAAAAAAGAAAAGAAAGAAAAAAAGAAACCACGAGAGAAAAAAGAAATTCGAATCGTTAATGAAAAAATTCGAACGTCTCGCAATTTATCTAATCGATCCCATTTGTTTATTCCTTTTAATTTATTTCATGACTTGCGAATGAGAGATCAATATCAGAAAAAAAAGAAGAAAAAAAAAGATGAAAAGAACAAAGAAATTCGACGAACTGATCAACTTGTTAATAAAAAATTAATAATAAAGACGAAGTAGATACACGGACAGAGAGAGAGAGAGAGAGAGAGAGAGAGAGAGAGAGATAGAGAGAGAGAGAGAGAGAGAGAGAGAGAGATAGAAAAGAAAACGTGATACACGAAGCAACCCTTGTCAGAGGGAGTCGTAGTGGGTGTTAGATGGGGTAAGGGGGAGAAGGGACACACAGACAACTCTAACGCATCTAATCGACGTATAAATTTTTGATATATCGCAAACACTATATCTTTCTATTTTTCTCTCTCTCTCTCTCTCTCTCTCTTTTTTTCTCTCTCTCGCTCTTACGAGTTTTCCATCGAAAAAAGTAAGTTATTCCGTATGGCAAATCGAACTTATAAATTTCAAAAAAGAAAAAGTGACATACAACCGATCGAGCCCACGGTGATGTTTGGTATGGTATCATTGATGTGTATCTGTGTTTGTGTCTGTGTTTACGTGTATGTATATATATATATATGTGTGTGTGTGTGTGTGTGTGTGTGTATGTCTTATAGAACTTTTGTGTACCTCGGCAATACCGATATTTGCAGACTATTATTACGAGACTGGTTGCTACTAGTCACGATGCAAGTAAAGTAAAGTAAGTACATATTCATATATATATATATATATGCATATGTATATAGATACATATATATATATACATATACATATTGTAGATTCGTGTCACGTAAAGGCGGTGATCCGATCCGTGTATTCCGAGTGTGGGACTATGATCACCTGCTGCTGCTACTACTACACTCTCTCTGTCTCTCTCTCTCTCTCTCTCTCTCTCTCTCTCGCTCACTCTTTCTCTCTTACTCTCTCTTTCTCTGTTCCTCTTTGGCTTATACATGCGGTAACGGACATCAACGAAGTAATGATGGCTCATCTCCAAGTTACGCGAAGAGAACATTACTTTTTTCCTCTTTTGTCTCTTTTCTTTTCTCTTTTTATTCTCTTTTCTTTCTCTCTCTCTCTCTCTCTCTCTCTCTCTCTCTCTATCTTTCCTTTTTTTTTTCTTTCTACTTTCGTGGTCTCTATGTTATATTATGCCTGACATAATAAATATCACCTTTTACTTTGTCTTTCTCTCTATCTCTATCTCTATCTCTATCTATCTATCTCTATCTCTATCTATCAATATCTATTTCTCTCGCTGTAGTTTATGTTAGCCTATAATAATTTCTTACATTCTATATCTCTATTATTTCTTATTCCTATCCATATTTCCATCAATGTCCTTACCTCTTGCAAATGCCTCTTATCTTTCTTTTCTTTCTTCTTCTTCCTCTTCTTCCTCTTTTATTCTTTCATTCTCCTTCGCGAGTATTTATTTATTTATTTATTTTTTTTTTTTTTTATATACATATATATATATATATATATATATATATATATATATGTTTTAAGAATCGTTTGAAATGTATTGGATTATTCGAAATAAAAATGTATTTCATGGATAAAATAGAATTAGAAAAAATGTTCTTTTTTAAAATATTGAACGTTTATATAGCCAATCTTCTCTATGTAATTTTATTGTATTACTTAAAAAAAAAAAAAAAAAAAAAAAAAAAAAAAAAAATGAATTACAAAAAATAACGAAAAGAACAATAACAATAATAATAATAATAATAATAATAATAATAATAATAATAATAATAATAATAATAATAATAATGAAATATACAAATGAACTAATTTATTCGTTGATATTGAAAGATTGCCGGAGTCTATTATGATTCTATGATTATTTCTTTTGACGGGGGCTTTTTTTGTTCTCGTAGTGTGGCGACCCTAAAAGATAAAAATAAGAAAAAAAAAAAAAGAAAGAAAGAAAGAAAAGGAAAGAAAAAAGAAGGAAAATAAGGAAAAAGAAAAAAAATAATAATACGTACAAGTGTATACACACACACACACACACATATATATATATATAAATAATAAAATAGATGATTTGACTGAAGCTATGAGTTGAACGTGCGTGTGTTTGATCGAGAGAGTCCCTCGAGAGCCCTTTTTTTTTCTTTTTCTACTTTTATGTTTCTTCTTCTTCTTTTTCTTTTCTTTTTTGCCCTTCCCCCACCCCCTCAATCTCTATAAATTCTAGTTCGAGATTCGCCACGGCATTTTCGTCGTCTTCATCTCGCTTACGAATTTAATACAACGTCTCTATCGAGAAAGAAAAAGAGAGACAGAGATAGAAAGATATATATATATATATATAGAGGAGAGAGAGGATGAAAAAAGGTTTACTTCCCACCATGGCGGCGAACCTTTGTATCATTTAATATTTAAAAACAAGCCATAAATATGTCGCCTCCGCGTGGACTGGGTCTCAGCCTGCCTAGCGCACCATCTCATCTCACTTCCCTCTCATTTTATTTCGATCTTAACTTCAACCACCCTACAGCCCCCTTTCCACCACCACCTTCATCTCCTCCATAAGGATCTTCACCGATTAAAACGCGATCGCGATCGTGATCGCGCGACGGATTATAATAACCCGACAAGAATCACCTCCCACCCTAACCCACCCTATTCCATCCCACCTCTCTCTCTCTCTCTCTCTCTCTCTCTCTCTCTCTCTCATGTATATAAAAAACTAATGCCGTGTTGAAATCTGCATTGTATTAATGATATTGCCTCTTTGACAAATACACGAACATGTATTTATGTATATATATATATATATATATATATATATATATATATATATATAAATATGTATGTATGCGTTGGTGCTCGAATGGGAAATGAAAAAAAAAAAAAGAAAAAGAAAAAAGAAAAAAAAAAGAGAAAAGAAGAAGAAGAAGAAGAAGAAGAAAATATTTCAACCGGTTGTGCGCGCATGCGCGTACGCGAAGCGTATTTCTTTTAACTCGCAAATTAAAACGAAATAAAAAATGAAAGGGCGCGAGAGAGAGGTTTGATTTTTCTTCTTCTCTTTCTTGTTTATTTTTTTTTTTTATCTTACCTTTTTTCTTTTTACTTTCTTTCTTTTTCTATTATCATTATTATTATTATTATTATTATTATTATTATTATTATTATTATTATTATTATTATTATTATTATTATTATTTCTACCTCTCCTTTTTTCATTTTTTCTTTTTTTTTCTTTCCCCCTCCTCAGTCCCTCCCCCTCCCCCCTGTAAACGAACAGTCAGGATAGAGACACCTTGTTTCGTTGCCATTAAAATAAAATAGATACATGGATATATAGACACATAAATAAAATATATAAGGGAGTAAAAAAGAAAAAAGAGAGAGAGAGGGAGAGAGAGAGAGAGAGAGAACAGAGAGGGAATAGAGGATAGGAGATAGATGAGAGAAGAGTGGCAAGTAGAAGAGAGGCCCAGGTTTGATTGAGGGTTGAAGGTTTTGTGAGGCTTGCGGGGAGAGGATAGGAGGTGGGTTCGGGTGTTGGGGGGGGAGGGGGTAGTTGGTAGAACGGCTTTTTCAAATCGACACCCTAGTATAACGTTATGGTGGAATTGCATAATGGTGGAATTATTTAGTGTAAAAAAGCCCATCCATAGACTGTACCCACCGTGAAACCGCCCCGCCTAAACAGTGCGTTAACCGATGATTTACGGAGGGTGGGGAAGGGAGGGGGGCAACCCTTAGCCAAGAAGGTAAGTGTACTACGAAGGACCATACGATACTAAACGAAACGAAACGAAACGAAACGAAACGAACGATATAGGACGATAGAATAAACGTACGAACCCCCTTGGATATGTAACATAGACGTCAACCCTTTTTCTCTCTCACTCTCTCTCTCTCTCTTTTCTGCTCTAGATCTAGTTACGTGTCTATTGTCATCCAAACGACCATCTCTGACCCTCTCCCCGCCGCCACCCCCCTTCCCCCTGCCCCTCGCCCCGCTACGTCTACCTATCCCACTCTTCGACTCTAACCAATTCCTTTTAACCCCCTCCCCATCCCATCATAGACCATCCCTAACATACCTATCCCTCTCTTCCAATTTACCCCTACTACACCACGATACTCTATAACGATACTCGTAACTTGATAAACAACAAACATGCATATGTTAAGTATATAGAAAATATATACACACGTATATGTATATATGTATGTATGTATGTACTTATGTATGTATGTATGTATGTATGTATGTGTAGGGTATAATACTTTTCATATCTGTGTAAACTGGCTCTATCTATGTAATATAATATAATAATGTTATTATTATTATTTTATATTATTTATTATGATTATTATGTATTTTCGTCGTCATCGTAATTACACTCACGTATATTAATTTATAAATATATATTTATATAAACTTATATATTCCCTGATACACACCAAATGATTTATAGAATTTATTATAAAATTTTTTAATATCGTCATTATCGATTATTACTATTTATTATTATTATTATTATTATTATTATTATTATTATTATTATTATTATTATTATTACTATTATTATTACTATTATTATTACTATTATTATTATTATTATTAAAATGACAAAATATAACTTGGAAAGCAACGTATCAAATGAAGTTTGCATTTAAAAAAGAAGATACATTATATATATATATATATATATATATATATATATATATATGCCTATATAAATATAAATATATATATATATATATGGATAGGTATGTATTGGAGTTCTGGGCACCCATAAGGGGCCCCTTATATAGATACACGAAGAAACATACATCATTTTGACTTATGAGAGGCATTATCGTTCGTACCAGAGCTTTGCAAAGTAGGAGAAACTAAAAGAGAGAGAAAGAGAAAGAGAGAGAGAGAGAGAGAGAGAGAGAGAGAGAGAAGATACAGAAGAGACACACACAGAAAGAGATATAGAGAAAGTGAAAGAAATATTCGCATATTCACGCGTGTGTAACGTTTAATATATTACACGAAGAGGCGGCATCAAGACGTTATCCAATGACAATATATTATTACCTTACAACCCTTCTCTCTCTCTCTCTCTCTCTCTCTCTCTCTCTCTCTCTCTCTCTCTCTGCATCTATCTATCTCTCTTCTTCTCGCTTTGCACGGAACAGAGGCTTAACTGGCCCATCTACTTTCCTTTTAATTCGATCTACCAACGGGATCATCGTCAAATGGACCGTCGGGCCCCCACAACGTTTCACACGTCGTTGAAAAATCTAAAGATAAGTATTATATTATATTATATTCTCAATACTTAATAATGATCATCCTTAATATAATAATATTATTCAATTCGTTTTATTATTCTCTTTCGATAACATCAATCTTATCTAAACGTTTTTTTATTATTCTATAAACGTAAAAAAAAAAAGAAAAGTAATTGATATATAATTTGGATCGATCGATCGATTAATAATTACGAAACTTTTGATTTTATTAAAAAAAAAAAAAAAAAAAAAAAAAAAAAAAAAAAAAAAAAAAAAAAAAAAAAAGAAAAAAAAAAGAAAAAAAAATAAAAATTGGATAATTAACACGCTTTCGATTTGTCAAATATTATTATCACACGTATAATAATATTATTTTTCTAATATTTCTAATCCTATTATATTCTAATACTTCCGATTACATTTAATTAATGTTAGTCCATTTTGGAATATTATTTTTTAATCTGTACGTAAGACTAAACTAATTTGTCGATCGTAAAATTATTCGTTAGTTAATCAATTAAATAATTCATTCGTTTATTCGTTCGTTCATTCATTCATTCATTCATTCATTCATTCATTCATTCATTCATTCATCCATTCATCCATTCATCCATTCATCCATCCATCCATTCATTCATTCATTCATTAATTAGGCAAGTAATTTAATAATTGATCCACGTTAAATCGTCATACTCTTTCGTACAAAATAATCTACATAAAGAGATATAAAAAAAAGATATTACAAATTTTCCTTACATTAATCATAAATTACAATAAATAAATAATTCATTAAGCCAAATATCTAACATCTCAACGATAAAAAGATTATTCCTATTAAAAATTATTTCTAAATAAATATATATTAAATATTTTTAAATAAATATAATATATTAAAAATTGTTTTTAAATAAATAAAAAAGAAAAAACCAAAAAAAGAAAAAAAAAAAAAGAAAGAAAAAAAACCCCCGAAAAAAAAAAGAAACCAAATATTTTTTCTAACAAATTTGATCGTTCCAACGTATATGCAAGTATGAAACCACAAAAGTCTAACGATAATGGTATACGATGGATAATGATCTAGATACATATATCTGTTGCTACAAAACAAAAAACGAAAAAGAAAAAAAAAATAGAAAGAAAGAAAGAAAGAACAAAAAGGAAAAGAAAAGAATAGAAAAGGAAAGAAAAGAAAAGGAAAGAAAAGAAAAGAAGAGAATACTATTATTAAGGGATGGGGTGAGGTAGGGTGGATCGGGATGGAGTGGGGTGAGATGGGGTGGTATGGGTTGGTTTGGAAGGAGCGAACAACGACTTGAAAAGAGCAGCATTGGAAAAAAAAAAAAAAAAAGAAAAAAGAAAATAAAAAAGAATCATGGAAGACGACGCGCGTTCATCTTCCTTTTTCTATCGTGCAATATGGCGCGGGCTAATGTTACCATTATGTTACTATTATGTTGTCCCGCATTATACCTGCAATTTTCTCAAGGCATATCTTAAGATCCGATCGTCGACGACCTAAGGCAACGCAACAAACAAAACACACACACACACACAATAATAACAAACACAACAATAACAATAACAATAACAATAACAATAACGACAACGACATAGACGCAACAATACATACAAACACATACACACATACGTACACATATGCATATACTCAAATAACTACTATTTGGATTATATTACTCAAATTTGTCGTTGAGTTGAAACAACGTAAAAAAAAAAAAAAAAAAACAAAATCATCCCTGAGCGAGGGGAGAGAGATGGGATGGTGGGTGGTGGTGGTGGTGGTGGTGATGGTTGGATGTTGGTGATGGTTGATGGTGTTTGAGAGAATAAATGAGTACGAATTAGAAAAAAGAAACATCAGATTGTCTCGGATAAATCGTAACCTAAGGAAAAGGAAAAAAAAAAAAAAAAAAAAAAGAAGAAAGAAACAAATAAACAAATACATGGATACGAATAATTTGCGATAGATTGCGAGATCAGATTTTTTTTTCATTTAAAAAAAAAAAAAAGAAAAAAAAATAGAATAGAAAAGAAAAGAGAAGAAAAGAAAAGAAAAGAAAAGGAAAGAAAAGAAAAAACTAGATATACCTAATCCCATCTAAGCATTTAACATATAATAACGTTTCTCTCTCTCTCTCTCTCTCTCTCTCTATCTATCTCTCTCTTTCTCTTTCTTTCTTTATGTTAACAAAAGACGGACAGCTGATGCTTCGTAACCAGTTAAAATCATCGTCGTCAAAATATAAGCGTCCTTATAAAACGATGTAAAACTCGCTCCCTATCTCTTTCTTTCTCTCTCACACTATCCCTCTCTCTCTCTCTCTCTCTCTCTCTCTCTATCTATCTATCTAACGTATACTCGTTTACTCCCCTTACGATCGTATAAATCCATCT